>NC_056743.1:1294864836-1295124836 GCF_019279795.1 Protopterus annectens | reverse complement strand
CAAAAAAATTCTGGGATGGAATCTCTTCTCTCCTTAACCCAGGCAAAAAGAAAACCCCCACCCCAATCCAAATGTCTCTGACATAGATTTAGCTTCCCAGTTCAACTCATTCTTCACTGACTCCATAGTCAGACTTGCATCCTCTTTCACTAATATTCCCACTCCTCCACGCTCATCTCTCTACAACCCTTCCTCCTCCAATATCCCCAGCTGTCAACCTCCTCCCTTCTCCATGACTCCCATCCCTATATCTACTATAAAAAAACTTCTACTAAACTTGAAACCACGTTCTATTGCCCCAGATGAAATACCCTCCCACTTCCTAAAGATAACCGCAGAAGCCATTGCCTTCCCTATCTGCATCCTAATATATTGGTCATTTACAGAATGCCATGTTCCACAGCTCTGGAAAAAGACCTTTATTATTCCACTCCATAAAGGAGGTAATAATAATGACATCCCTAACTTTCAGCTTATTGCCATCCTATCTCCAAACTCCTTGAAAAATGTGTCCATTTACAACTCTTACCCTATCTTATAGATAACCACCTTCTCACTCCCACCCAGCACAGATTTCGACCTGGTCATAGTACCACCACTGCTCTCCTTTCCTTCCTAGAAACTGTCAGTAAGGCCCAAGACTCAGGAAACATTGTATCCATCCTCCTCCTAGACCTCTCCAAGGCCTTCAACATCACCTCTCATAGTCTTCTCCTTACTAAACTCTCTAAAATAAATGTATCCCACTCCTCTATTGAATGGTTCACCAGTTATCTGTCAAATAGGCAACAAGCAGTCAAGTGGGAAAAAGCCAACCTCACCCTTCCTCAGGTGTGCCCCAGGGTCAGTTCCAGGTCCCCTTCTATTTAACATTTTCATCAGTGACTTCTGTCAGGCTATCCTTGACACCAGCCTTGTCCAATACATGGATGATTCAACTATAATCTGATGTGCCACCTCTATTTCCTTCTTAGCAAAACTAACCCTAGGACGCCTTCTCTTCTACTGAGCAATGGATGCTAGACAACCATCTTGCACTCATTGTTACCAAGACTAAGCTTATGAGATTCACCCGATCTAAAACTATCAGCCTAGATTAAAAACTCATTCTCTATCACCAGTCGAAACAACACACTTCTCGAAATAGTCTCCACTGCAAAACTACTTGGAGTCCTTATAGATGATCATCTAAAGTTTGATAGCCATCTCCAAGTAAATATCAAAAAACCTCACAAGACGCTTGGTATTCTGTATCGCCAAAATCACTATATCTCTCCCTCTACCTGGATCATTCTCGCTGTTAGGTATCTCATCCAATCCCTCCTCTATGGCGCCTCCATCCTTACTAATTTGCAATCTTCACTCAAGACAAAACTCCTCCTGTTATAATAAAATCTCTAAATTTGCAACAGGCTGTAGAACCTCTACTCACCATTGTACTTCCTTGCAGCAATTGAAGTAGCTAGAATTACCTAATTACACATATATATAACTTATCCAAACACACAAACTTATTTTCAGCCCCTCATTCTGCCCCTCTCTTGATTCCACCTTTCAAATGTATCAGCCTCATAGACTTCTAAGATCTAACTCCCAAAATCTAATAGAATTACATAAACCTGTCCGTCCACCGGGGAAACATCTTCTGTCCTTCTCTCTAGCTCGCCACTGGAACTCTCTCCCTCCTCCAATCCACACCACTACCAGTCCCTCCACCTTCAAAACTTTGATTCACTCACACCTAACTTCACAGTGGGAATGCTCCTGCTGTCATCCTACATAACTTCCTTGACTCAGCTAGTAAATCTGTGACTATCCTTCTACAACCTTGTACCCACCAATAATAAAGTGTTGGAAATGAGACACTAAAGAAAAAAAACTTAATTTGATTGTAATTTAACTTTCCTCATGTATATACTAATTTGTTTAAATGCTAATTTGTTGTAATACTGTCACTCTGTATTTCTCCAACTGATTTGTACGTTTGTAATTTTCAGCTTTGTTAACTAAAACATTTGTAATTTTCTACTTTAACTAAAATGTAACTGTAAATTGGAGCTTTTCTCCCCAGGACTCCATTGAAAACGGGCTCCTAGTGGCCCAGTTGACCATCCTGGCAAAAACCATCTGTAAATAAATAAAAAATAGAAAAATGTCAGAACACGACAATCCTTTCAGTGTCCTTCTAAACTTTGATTACATAAAGTGGGGTATGTGTTTCACTGTTCACCCACCAGTTTAACATAGTAAGCAAAATTCCTGTCTTTCTTAGCCACCTCTCCCTGCAAAGCTACATTTCATTGTCTCTTCCTATATCTAATGGGATTAATGCTTTATAATCTCCCATTTTTTCTCTAATTTCATAGTTTTGCTGGTTTTCCTGATCATCTTCATCTCCTGATACCAGTCTCTGCTTCAAGTCCAAGGTACTCCTGATTCTTCAAGTCAACTCATGCTTTTTTTCTAGTGCTTCAAGCATTTTCCTTTAGGACAGTGGAATAAGTTCCATTGGTTAAAGTCTCACTATGGGCTTTGTTATTGTCAGAAGAATGAAATGCAGTTCCCTTTGCTGGCTCACCCTTTTTGGCTAACTTTATTTCCTGCTTAGTTTGTTCTGAGTCTGAAAATCTCTTTGATCCTGAAGGAAAAAGTATTCTGAAGAATACTGATTATAGCAGCTTGGATCTTACACCTGCCTGTCAACATTCCTTGATTGCTGAAATAAAATTGCTTCTTTTCTGTATAGTGTACAGTGAGTGATCTTTTTTCTAGAAACATTCTGCTCTTCCCAGTTTTGAATACTTTTCTGTTCTGCCACAGTTTTGTCAGGAAGCGATCTTTCTGCTGATATAATTGCATCTTTCAAATGTAAGTCTCTGCTGCTTTCTCATGACTGGATTTTGAACATGCACATGATCTGTCCTCACAATTAACAAATCCTACCATGAAGCATCACTCCAATTGCTTATTTGTAATTACATAAAATTGACGCAATCTGCTGTTTCCAGCTCCTCAGCAGAAAATCTCAGGTTTTCTTTGTGTGCTCAGTCTTCCAAATTCACTATTGTGTTTTTTTTTAATGGCTGTTCTTGAGAAGCCTGTTGTTGAGCCATTTTTTTTCATTTTAGCTTCTGAGTTAGAGTTTTATCAGTTCATTTCAATAGCTAGTTAAAGGTTCTTCTATTTGTTCCAGTCTTTTGTTTTTTGGCTTTATATATTTCTTCAGTGCTTCATTTTTTTGTTTCTTGGCTTTATATATTTTTTCAGTGTTTCACTTATTTTAAACTCATCTGAATGTGTTTGCTTTACTTTTCTTCTAAATTACTAGAAGCCATCCCCTGTACCAAAGTTGAAACTTTAACTGCTTTTTGCATAACAGTTGCAAGATTCTTCGAATACAGAGTTTTTTCTTCTCCTTTTCTGATTGCTTTTCTCTGACTTTCTCAAAACTTTTTCTTTAATAATAACCAGGCTGTGTAATTACTGGCCAGTAAGTAAATCTTAACCAAGTTGATAAATTACATTTGCTTTTTTTCTGAGTTTGTTTTCACACTGATAGCTCTAATCAACCTGTTGATCATTGTGCAGCCATCTTGGAAATCCACTTCATTTTGCATGTTGTCCATAACAAATACGATTCAATGCTGTTAAGCTGTAGCCTTCCAGGAAAGGGGTGGGCTTACAGTGTGTCATGAAGTCACAGAATACAGTAGTCTGGAGTATGAGGTAGATCAGTACATGAAATGTTAATAAAACTTATACTACCAAGAATATAGGATTTTCACGGCAGTGTTATTCGGAATTTCAGGATTTTACTGTGCAGTGTGTGCGCCGTTATCTGCTTGGCATTTGTCAGAATATTGGTGGAGATGCAGCAGTCTTTTGGTCTGCTAGGGAAGTGGAAAGTTGAGAGATAACCTAGGCATGTTGTGGTAGTGTGCCATTGGGCATCTAATCTGCCTCAAGTTGTTAGCAGTGAATTTGTCCTTATTTAATGAGAATAAGGTTAGAAACTTTGTTCTGTAAAAGAACAATTAAAACAGAATAAATGTCATGGAAAATAGGTGGTCCAGCCAACTTACCCTTAGTGTAAGTAAGTTATAGATTTAGTGTATACATTTGACTCTTTAAATGTCAATTTCCTTTCTGTAGTGTTTTAGTTTGCCATTTTGTTAGTAACTTTTTGTTATTGGCATTGCGCATTTTATATTTAAAGTTGAAGCAAATATCAGATACATGAAACCCAGAAGCATAGCTGGTTCAACTAGCTCCCTGGGCTGGTATTAAGAAGCAGTGCCCCACCCCCCGGCTGTTCAAGTGTAGAGCAAAAACATTTTACAGTAATTTCATCACTACATTACAAATAATTGGCACATTACAGTTAGATCTATCCCTCCCCAGCTCCTTCATTGAAAAGCAAAAAAAAAAAAAAAATAGGTGACCAAATGCTTGACAGCCCATCCCCCCCCCCCGGCCCAGCCATTCAGGTCCCATTTTTGTGCCATGTCCCCAACCCTCCTTCATCTTATGTTATTTAAAAAAATTATTTCTTCTTTTAAACTGTAGCAAACTGCTGCCCTGCTTGCACAGAGTGCTGCAATGCACATGTTTTAGTTTAAAACTATTTTTTTAACTTTTAGGTGTAGCAAGCAGTTGCTACAGTTTATACCACACACAGAGTACTACACCACTCAGGTTTGAAGCAGGCATTGCATTTAAAGAGAGCTTGGGATCACCTGATCACTCTCCCTCAATATTTTGTGCATGCGGCAGTTGCCCCTCTCTCCCTTTTGTAGCTACACTTCTGATGAAACCAAAGACTGATCTCTCCATAAATATGTCCAAGTTTTTGTGGCTGTCATTTTTGTAATGTGCACCTCCCAGAAGAGTGGTAATTGCTTTCCTTCTCAGATTGGTCTTGTGTAGGTGTATTCACTTAGTGAATTACTGGTGCAGTAATGTTGGAGGGAAGTACTTCATTTTACTGTCCAGAGTGTGAGCAGTTCAGTTCATACTGCACTATATGAATCTGTAGAGAGTTGGGAATGTTGCATTGAACTGACTGAAGTATTTGCCATCCCAGTTGTTTTTGTCATCTTTAATGCTGTCTGTTCATCTGTAAATTTTTTCATTGACATACTGTGTTTATTATATATTTCTTCAGAATCCTCGTGAGGCAGATGCAATGACTAAAGTCCAGGCAGAACTAGATGAAACCAAAATCATTTTGGTAAGTATTAGACCATGCCACTTATCCAAACCTAAAAGTACTTTAGTAGGATAATGTTTGTAATCATTTCCTTTAATAAGCTGCTTTTTAGTTCAGAGTCTTTCACAAAACTTTCCTGTCATGCTTATAATGCAAGAGAATATGCTTTGCAGTTTCCTTAAGAAGCTGATGCATTGAGATTTTTAACTAAAGTTTTTTCTGTCTAAGCCAGTGCCCCAAAACTTGCAGCATCTTATTTTCAGATTAATTCTTTTGAATTGAGTTGACTGTTAGAACTTTAATTTTTGCTGGCCTTCAAGTTCCCCATAATGTAAATAAATACACTGACACAATAGTTTGCTATTTTAAATGGAATAAATTCAGGCTTTTTTTTTTTTAATTTTGCACAGCACAACACAATGGAATCTTTGTTGGCTCGAGGGGAAAAGCTGGATGATCTTGTTTCCAAATCTGAAGTGCTAGGAACACAGTCTAAAGCTTTTTATAAAACAGTAAGTACATAAAAAAGGACTGTTTGGTGTGTAAATCTATGATAGCTAAATCCACACACAGAATAAGACCTTCCACCCCCTACCACTATTGCATTCTGTTTAACCTCATATTTTCAGTAGAGATTTGTATATTGCTGGAGTGTGCAGCATTTCTCCTTGTTCAGAATGTCAGAAAATAGTTCTAAGTACCATTGCTGTTGCCTTCTATGTGGTGCCCACATCTTTTAATGCTTTTGAGCCTTCATCATAGTATTATTTTATTTTGTGGATATTCTGGAAAAGTAATTTTGTCAGCATAGGTTCAGAGATGGTGACCAATCTGAGAAGCAAGTAATTCAAGAATGCTTCTGTATTTCCCATGCAGGATTTGGGAATGGTGTTCCTGGTTATACTCATGTTGTATATATGTTGGAATGTTCCACTAGGTATTTCCACTGCCTAGGTCCAAGAGCTGAGCATTCAGTTAGAAAATGCAGTGAAGGCATAAGTTGCTGGTATAGATCACTGACACTTGATTCTGATTTTCATGTGATGACACTGATTACTGACTGTAGTACTGGTGATACAATATTGTCATAGGGTATTTATTGTGCTACAATTCCTGAGATTGGTGCCACTGGTTACCCACTGCTGTACTGGTACTGGGATTGATGCTGCTGGTTATTAAGTGCAATAATGACTATGGAGTTATTGTTCCTGGTTACTGACTGCTGTACTGACCTTAATGTTGGTGCTTCTTGATATTGCCCTGGGGCTGATGCCATTGATTAAGATTCTGAAATTGAGGGGCTTTAAGATGGCAGCACATTGAGTAACAGCTTAATTCTAACTCTCCCAGCGTAAAAACAGAACCTTAGCAGAGAAGGACAGTGGACCTAGATTTCTGGGTAAATATCAGTAACTGGCTAAGTGTACTGCCTAGATACCAAGAAGAAAGAAATCCAGGGGATCTGAAGGAAAGTCAGCTACAAAAGATGAGAGAGAAAAAAAACACTGACTGGGAAAAGTACTGTAGCTGTTCAGCAAAAGGCAGTGTAAGCTCCAGACATGACTTTAAGTAACCTAGAGGAAAGTGTATGACAACTGACAGACCTGATTAAAATAAATTAAACACTGATGGAGTATATCAACTCAAACAATAAGAGGCTGGAAAAAATGGAAGAAGCTTTAAACAGATATTCAGATAAGAGGATAAAACTGCAAAAATCAGAGGTCAAATGAAGAAACGTCTGGCTGAATATGAGACTGCACAAGAAGAGATGTTTAAAACAGTAATATAATGAGAGGACAGAGTACTCAGGGAAAACCTGAGATTTTCTGCTCTACCTGAAAATATGAAAGGAACAGACTGTATTAATTGTATGAAAGCACCAGTAAGAAACTGGGCTGGTATTCCACAACAGGAATTGTTAATTGAAAGGGTGCAGTGTGTGTATGCTCCAAACCTGGCTATGAGAAAACAACATAGACCTTTAATGGCAAAGATGTAATTTTACCAGCAGGAGGAGTTGATTCTGACAAAACTGTGGCAGAAGGACAAAATAGTAAAAGTGTGAGACAGCAGAGTGTTTGTGGAGAATGACTACTCGTTGTACACAGGCAGAAGAAGACTAAATTTATTCCATTATTCAGGAAATGTTGAGAAGCAGGCATGGGATTCAAACTGCTGTACTGAGCTATCTTCATCTTATTTTTTTTCCCTGCAGAAACAAAAATAGTTTTTTAATGAAGTACATGCTAAGGAAAAAATACAAAAGTTTGCCAACAAAAAGTGAGCTGTAAACCAGAAGGAGATTCTGCTTCTTGTTCTTCTGGTAATAAAGACCACAGAGAAACTGTGCCATGAAACCTTTACTAGTGTTTCAACAGGAAATGCGTGAGAGAAGGAAAAAAGCATGAGTTGACTAGAAGAATCGAGAATACGTTGGAAATGAAGCAGAGACAGGGTTTGGAAGAAACGGTGAACATGAACAGAATAAGAAAATCTGGAAGTATTGGACTTTTTTAGACTTTGTTAAACTTGTAGGGGACTCTAAAGCATATGCCCTTCATGTCATTCAGAAAAATATTTAGGGGGAAGAGGAGGGAGAAATTTAACTGTAAGTAAAACAAAATGTTTTCTTAATAGTACTATTTAAATAGTGCATGATTTTCTTTGCATGTTATAAATTGATTTTGTTTAGTTATTTTAAGTGTAATGGGGCTACTAATGTAAATAGGTGCTCCTGTTTTTTTTTCTCCTTGTTAAGTTTTAAGAAATGTAGGTACTGCAATGTAAACAAACAAAAAAGGTCTGGTTAAAAGAGCATTACAAAAGAAAAATTAGTGTGCTTTTCTCATTCTTGCATAGGGGAATGACTGGGTTAAGGTCATTACCTTATTCTAGTAATATTCTTTAAGAGAAAGCAAGTAAATGAAAAGGAATATTGACTATTATAAGGCTGTTTTTCTAGTGAACAGTTTTGTGTCTGGTTCTCATGTCCCTAGCATACAAATCTGATAAAGAGAAATGGATTGTAGAAAATGTTTTCTGAAAGTATTCAAGTGATTTCCCAACTGAGAGAGCTATAAAGATAAGATGAAACCATTCAGCACGTAATAGAACCACAGGCTATACAATGCATCTTATCGTGGATAACCTTTCTTTTAGGTTAGCTCGACTCTGTGTGTGTGTGTGTGTGTGTGTGTGTGTGTGTGTCAGTTTGGAACATTTGTTCCTATTAGGAAGGTAAAACTTCAATATTTGAAGATGCACATACTTTTGCATGTTATTATTAAGCTAATAAGTTTTCTGGGGTATTGGATGTGTATGCATTTTAGTTTGAGCGTTTTCAGTGTAACAAAAAGTTCTGTAAGATGTGGCATAGGCTGAATTGGAGATGACAAGAAACATCTGTATAAAAGATTAACCTGTCAAACAGTACATGCATGTAACACAAAATCTGAAACTAGACATTTAACAAAAAAGCTGTTATACATAAAAGGTGGGAATAATAATTTCTCAATAATAAGATGTTTCCTATAATGTCTTTAAAAATAAAAGGTCTCACGGATAAATACAAAAAAGAGTAGTGAATTATATTAAATGTAGAGTGAAAATAGCTGTGCTACGGGAGACACACTTGGAAAGAACTGAACATGTGAATTTGATAATGAAAGGTTTTCAGGATGGTTATTCAGTGGAATACTTGGGGCAAAAGAAGAAAAATAGTACTTAAATTAATTTCAAGAGGAGTTCCAGTAGTAATATAAGAGAATAAAACTGACATTAATAGTAGATTTGTAGTATTGATGGGGTACTGGCAAGGGAGGAGGATTACACTGGCATGTATTTACATTCCACCAAAAACTGCTGTAATGCAGCTTAAGAAAATTCTGGGATAAATAATCAGCTTTCAGCAAGGAATATTATTTATAGGTGGGGAATGGAATTTGATTTGTAATAGTAAAGATGTGTCTGTGGGGCCTGGAAGGGAAAACATAACAAAGGAGGATAGATTTCTAAAGAAATTTATGAAAATATGTGGCATGGAAGATGTGAATTCAGTGCTAGGATTTCAGAGTGAATTTACATATTATTCCCCATGATACAAAAACTGGGCTAGGTTAGACAGAATTTGCATTTCACAAGAACATGTGCATTTAATTGAAGGTCTTGATGCACACTCAAAAACTATTTCAGATTTTGCGCCACTAATAACTAAAATAAAAACACAGGGTAATGAAATAAAAATGAGACACTGATGCTTTCCCACCTATCTTTTGAAGAGAGAGGAATTTAAGGGAAAATGTTAAAGTATTGTAAAATCTATCAGAACAAGAAGAGCAGCAGCTGTGGAATGCTAAACAGAACCTAAGAGATTACCTCAATAATATGCACGACTTTAGAAAGATTGCTGTTAAGCAACTGTTTTTGATAATAACTTTAGAGCACAAAAACTTTTAGTACAGCGACTCAGGCAACAGAAAGTAGAAAGGGCTGTCACCAAGGTTAGGGAGCTTATAACAAGGAAGATAACAACAGATCATGTAGAAGTATTAGAAATATTTTGGAAATTCTATGAAAGTCTGTATAAAGCAGGGAAATCTGGAAATCAAGAAAAGGTACAAATGGAAATGTTTATGGAAGAATTAAATATGCCAAGGTTAGAGGTAGAGGAGGCTCGATTACTAACAGGATAGGCAGAGATTAGCTAAAAATGGTGATGTATAACCAATCAAAAGGAAGGGTCCCAGGAATAGATGTTATTCCTGTGAAAGTTTGGAAGCTAAGTGGGAAAAACTGATAAAGATCTTGAAGGTTTTGTTTAACAGTATTTTAAGAGGAGAAGTACCAGTATTTTGGAAGAAAGCTGTGGTGGCTGTAATAACTAAAGCAGGTAAAGAGCCATCAAATTCAGTTTCATACAGGCCCATTTTAATACTAAACCTTGATTATAAAGTGCTCATGTTTATAATGGGTAAAAGAATGGCAAAAGTGTTGCCAAAATTGATAGATAAGGATCAGTGTGGTTTTGTGGAGGGGAGGCAAATATTTGACAACATTAACAGAACACTGATTATCCAGAGAGAAGCAGAATGTAAGAAAATACCATTGTTGTTGGTGGGTCTGGATGCAGAGAAAGCATTTGACAAAGTAATCTGGGACTTTATGAGCAGAGCAAGGGAAGCATTTTCATTCCCTGATAAAATTATACTGTTGATTAAGAGGATATATGAGGGATCGGAGGCGAAAGTCAATGTGGGTGGTTCCTCTGTGATAATCTCAACTCTTTTTTTTTTTATCTATGTAAATGTACATCTTCATGTGTTTAATTATTTTCTGTGAGTAGTTCCTTGTATTTCTTCTGTTTGCTGTTTTTTGGTATAGAGAAGGCTTTGACTTTAAAGTGTTCCAGGTCTGGATGCGAGTTGCCCCTCCAAGATTCTTATGACCACTGTGTGATACAGTCTTGGTGTCTCACACACACACACACACACACACACACACACACACACACACACACACACACACACACACACACACACACACACACACACACACTTAGACATGGATTGTCAGGTTTGTACAGCCTTTTGGCTCACCATAGGGCAAAATTATTTTTAAAGGGAATGCATTCCATCATGTCTGCGCCTGTCTAGGCTATTATGTCTCCTTTTATCTAAAAGGTCTGCAGACAGGAAAAAAGAGAAGGACAAGGACAGAGAGGGAGAAGAAAGTGAAAGAAAAACAAAAATAAAGACTTAAGGAAAAAGAGAAGACTAAACAGAAAGAGAGAGAGGGGTTAGGAAATTACCTTCATCTGCTTCTCTTGAGGGGCAGCCAGACCCAAAGGTCCCAAGATCCATCAGCTCCTTTGTCTTTCAGCTTGGATCTGGAATTGCTAGCCCCAGTTACTGCTATCTCTCTCTGTTTACACCAGGTTTGGGTATAACCAAATTACCAGTACTAAAACTTCCAAGCCCCTGTTTTTCAGTGGCTCCAGTTTCTTGTTGACTGCATTCTCCAATTATTCCCATCACTCTGGAACTGGTGTTTTCTCCAGGACTTCCCCCTTATTGGGTCTAGGCTTCTCCCTTCTGGACTCTGGAGGCCTCATCTCAGTAAACCATCTTCTATGTCTTCTTCAGAGTCTACAATGTCCTTCAGGGCTGTCAAAAATCAGACTTGGATCAGCTCATGCAAACCTTTCTGGTATACCTGGAGATCATTTCCTCACCCTTTGCCCAGAGGGTAAGGGGTCCTGTCCCTTTGGCTCTAACGCTTGCTTCTTGCCTGTGGCCCATGTTTCAGAGCTGGTGACTGTGGTTGTGGCACAAATCTGTATCACCTCTTTGTTGGTGTAAATAGCTTAGCTGCTCCCAAAATCCACTTCTGCCTTGATGTATTCAACTCTGGTCCTGTCAGAGTGATCACATCCCAGAGCTGTGGGATTGGAGCTGAGGGCACTGGGTTGTGTTCAGCTCTGGGTTATCTCTCTCCCCATGTGCTTTGGCTCTTGACAGCTTAGCTCCTTTCTCGATCTCAGACCCAAGTGGGTCAGCAACTTGAACATGGATTTCTGCTGATCGAAGAGGATCTTTTCTAGTCATCTGTCTTCAGCATCAGCATTCAACTCTTGGAGCAGAGTTTCTCACTCTTGAGATGGGAATCCCTGTACCAGTGTTGGATCCATTCTGATTCTCCTGTCCTTCTCATGAGCTTTCCCCTGGATGAAGTGATACTGTAAGAAACCCGCAGGTACGGCTAGTGCAACGGCCCATAATCCTGAGTACCACAAGTCAAATAAGCAGAGCCAGCACAATTCGGTGTGGAAAAATGTTATAAATAATACATGGTGTAAAAAATACACCTAACCAACAAATACATCAGACCGGTTTCGGCAATGCTGCCTTCCTCAGTGAGCAAAAAAACAAATAACAAAAATTCCCTCCAACAGAGCTATATATACATATGACAATCAATTATCAATTACATAATTATTAAACTGAACAGGGTTTTAAAAATTATCATTCAGGCCAGGTGGAAATAATCCGCCGAGCTTGACTATCCATTTCTTTTCTTTTACATGTAGTATCTCATACCTTCCTGCCTTATACTGTGTTTTGTGTACAAAGCAGTCAATAACTATAAATCTAAAGGACCCAGTCTTATGTTTACATATATGTTTATACAATGCACTTGCTTGTTTGCAATTCCTGATATCACTTATATGTTCACTTATAAGCATTCTAAGTGGTCTAGAAGTTTGTCCAACATAAAATGCTGGACATGTACAGCTTGCCAATATATATCAGCCAATTCGTGCTACAAGTAGCAAAAAAAATTATATCAAACACATAAGGTGTATTCTGGCTGGTAAAGCTGCTAGTTTTATAAACCTTAGAACAATTACAACAATGGCCACATGGATGAAAACCCATCAATTTGTCTCCCATTATAGTTCTCTGGACAGAAGACCTATCCTGATTTTGGTACCTTTTATAGTGGTTGAACGAATAAAAGTACTCAACAAAGGCCTTAGCTTTGTTCCCAGTTTTTTTGTGCCTGAACACCAATTTGCACAGGATGTGGTAGATTTTTGTTGTAATCTAAATTTACGTCTATTTTTTTCAGGGTGAATCTAATCAGATTGACAACAGATCCTTTAGATTTTGGAAATTTACGTTTAAACCACCTATGTCTCCGGTGGTTTTACTTTTTCAGGGCAATGTGCTCAAAGATTTACATCGAAATTTGGGTAAGGATTATTTAAGCAGGGACAATGTTACTCGGGCTGAAAGATTTTGCATAGATGAGCTTAGATGTATGCTTCAGCCATATTTGCCCCCAGTACACTGAGCTATACGGCTCACTTGACTAGACTTCAAAGGGTATTAATTACCAAAGTATCTTAATTCGGTGGCATCACACAATCTTTTGAGGTCCATAAGACCTTGGAGAATAGATTGTCCATGATGTTATTGATATTGAATGTGTTTGTGCAGTAGATGGTATGGCATGAGTGGCAAGCACTAGCATTGCAATTTGTTATCATGCCTGGATACGCTTGTGAATTTTGTTAAATGCTTCGGGGCATCCTTTCTTAATGACCCTTTTGACAGATCCACTTTGTTTGGACCCAGGGTTAAGGATGCTTTGACCAGGAGAGAGCAGGAGGGCAAAATGTTGTCCGCCATGGCTTTTCTACCCCACAGAAAACATTTCTTAAGGAACCAGAGAAGGGGAAAAAAAGACTGTATCTGAAGTAGTTTACTTCATTTGGTCTTCAGCCTTAGGGCTTCGGATCCCTAATAGATCCGAAAAGGCTGCATAGCTAACATTTCTGATCTGAGCTCTCAGCTCCTCCCCTTACACATAATGCCCCGTCTCCTTCCTCCCTTCAGATCGAGTTTGCTGCTCATCACAAAACACATACCCAACCCAACAAAGCCTTACCACTATCTAATGCCCTAGATTCCTGAGCAAAGTAGCACAAGGAAAGCTCATGTGATGTTTATCCTCCTCATATGTGGTCAGGACAGTAGTGACAAGGCAGGGGGAAGGGGGGGTGGTTGAAGACAAATGAAGTACAACTACTCGGATGGAACGTTATGGTGGGTACATAACTTCTTTATCTGAAGTAGTTTACTTCATTTGGTCTTCAACCTTAGGGACAGAGTCCCCAGCTACTTTGCACCTGGGAGGCCCTCATGGAAGGATATTCTAGAGCATGGTGGAGCCAAAAGAAGCCCTACCTCTGGAAATAATGTCCAATTTGTAGTGGGAAATGAAGGTATGGGATGAGGACCACGCGGCAGCGGAACAAATAATATCCAAATTGATCCTGGACCAGAAAGCCGCTGAAGTAGCCATAGACCTGATAGAAAGCACTTTTACCTGACTTGGTGGAGAAAGCCCTTTGGCTAAATAAGCTCGGATAATGCACTGGGAGATCCACCGAGCAATTATAACTTTCAAAATTGGTTTGCCTAAAAAGGGCTTATTGTAAGAGACAAAGAATTGATCAGATTTCCTAAAGGATTTTGTCCTGTGCAAGTAGAATCGTAGTCGCCTATGCACATCCAATACGTGTAACTTATATTCCCCTTTGTTTTGAAAGTTCGGGAAGAAAACTGGAAGATTGATGGTTTGGTTTATGTTTGCTTCCAACACTATATTTGGCAAAAAAGAGAGATTAGTACATAAGGATACCCTATCCTTGTGGAAAAACATGTAAGGAACTTTCATAGACAGGGCCTGGAGTTTAACTACTCAGATGAAACGTTATGGTGAGTACATAACTTCTTTTTTCCTCAAATCAGAGCAGTTTTCCCAGGAAGCTTCAAGTGAAGGTGCCGCTAGATGCAGAGGTTAGAACTTAAGTGGATGCCACCCAAGGGGCAGGGGTGGTCTGCAGAATCAAGGCATCAGAGGTCCCTTCTCTGGCATGCCTTTCCAGTGGTCCTGACAAATTGCCCAACTGCTGCATTCTGGAGGCAGTTGAGGGGGATGCTTTGCTCACAAGCTTGGGAGGCCATCATATCAGATGTCTGGGTGAGATTCATTTCCAAAAGCTTCACCATTCCCTTCCAGTTTACCCCAAGTTTGAGATCCCTTCCTGACATCAGTCAAGGGATGCAGCAGCACATATCCAAAAGCTGTTCACAAAGTGAGTCAAGTTTCTTCTTAGTGCTAAGGAAAAACTAGCATCTCAGGCCCATCTGAACCTTATCAAATTGATTCATTATGTGAAACAGACCAGATTCACAATGGTAACAATGCAATCCATTCTACCCCTGCTGAAGAAAAATGATTGGATGTGCTCTGTGGATTTCAAAGGTCCCTACTACCACACAAAGATTGTGCGGCAGACCAGGAGCTTCTCATATCTTGATGACTGGCTTCTTACACCAACTTCAAAGACATTGTTAGTTCAGGGATGGACTTTCTGCTCTACCCATGCCTGTCCTTAGGCATCATAGTTGGTTTTGAGAAGTCCACTCTGGAGCCTTTTCATGTGTTGGAATTTATCAGATGTCATCCAGACAGCACCAGTTAGATAACCAGACTGCATCTCTTAAGACTGATTTCATTACAACATCAGGCCAGTCAGGTGTTACTAAATCATTGGCCACTAGCTTCCTTTGTCCATCATTTTGGGGTAATGGCCCCACAGTCTCTCTCTCTTTTGCCGCTTTGGCCAGCTTCTTCATGAGAGTTCTCCAGTGGATCTATCAGTCCAGTCGTCGTCTGCTTCTCACCTTATGAACCTTCCCTTTTCATCTCCCCGACATTTGCTGTCAACACATTTCTTGGTGTCTAACGTCAGATTAGGTCATAATAGGTCATCCAGTTATCCTTCCTCTACCCACAGCCATTGTAACCATGGATGCTTCCCTCAAAGACTGGGGCATTTGAAGAGAAGACTGCTAAAGATACCTGGTCCCCATCAGTGATGCATTTGCACATCAGTACCTAGTGTTGAAGGCCTTTCAGGACTGTCCCCAGGGTCTGATCACTATTCAAATAGACAACATGCCTGTAGTTTGTGTTCCCCTTTATTTGTATAAATGCACACACCAATCTTGTCCCCTGTGTTGGGAGGCTATGAGAATGTAGCTAAGGCTGATGTCCTTGCATCACTTTCTGATAGCAGTGCCCATATTTGGGAGATCCAGTATGGCCCCTCAATCCTTCAGTGTCTGCTCAGATTTTTAGCAGCTGGGCCAGCCTCTCTGTGACTTCTTCACGATGCCTTTCAACACCAAATGCAGCAGCTGCTTTGCTCTGTCTCCCAAGGAACAGTCGCAAAGGAATTCTTTGCTGCATGTTTGCACCCCTGCCCCCTGTCTCCTAAACGCTTACCCTAAAATGTCTTTGATAATCAAGTTTATGCCAAAGCAGCTCATTGCAGAGTGATGGTAATCCTCATAGCCCCTTTCTGGCCCAGACAAGTTTGGTTTCCCTTCCTGTGGCCTCATTTAACAAGCCCACCTTGGTTCCTGGATCGGGTTTTTGATCTGATATCCTGTCTACAGGTCAGCCTTACATGAATCTGAAATCCCTTAGGTTGACCATTTGATTCTACTAGTTCTAGCAATGGCCAGAGATCGAGAGCTTTCAAAAAGAGTTGTGAAAATCCTTTCCTTTTCTCAGAAGTCCTCTACCGGAAAGGTGTATTGTAGTAAAGGGAGAAGAGTTTCAATCTGGGTTGGTTTAAAAGGTCTGGATTTTTTATTTATTTATTTTTATTTTACATTTGTTAACCAGGGGGGTCTGACTGAGCCAAAAAGGCCCTTTTTCAGCAGAGGCCTGGGGAGAAAAACTCCACAAAGAAAAATTACAGACACATTTAGTTATTTAGACATGATCAGTATACACACAAATTACAGGAGACATGCTTTTACAGTGGTATGCGGCACATAAACAGTTACAGTGGGGGGAACAAACAAAAAAATATTAATTTAAAAAAAGGTAATTAATAGATTTGTGGTGTACAGCTGAAATTTGGAACATAGGTAGAATACATACATAGTACACAGGTACAGTACATACATTGTAGGTTAGCCAGTGTTTGTGAGTAAGATTGAAAACTATTATCAAGTGCTCTAGATTTTGTATGTATGTGTTATCCACTTTCACTAGCCTGGGGAGCAATCATGGCACTGCCAACTTTTGTTGAGATGTTGCCTGGTGAGGTCTTTAAAGGAGGCTTTGGATGATGTGTTTTGAATGCTTGTAGGGACAGAGTTCCATTTTTTAGCCACTGAACTACTATATAGTGCATCTTCAAAGCTATTGTAGCTCTTGGTGACTTCTAGTAGTAGTTTGCTTGATGATCTAAGAGGCCTTTTGGCTGAGTGATGATGTACTAGGTTTTTGAGGGCAGGACACTTATTGGGGAGGTAATAGATAGAATGACAGAGGCAGAGCTGATTTTAGGTTAGGAGGTTGGGCAGTTCAAGCCAGTGGAGCTGTCTCAAAGCAGTACAGTGATGAGTTCTATATGAGCAATTTGCAGCAAAGCGGGCAATTCTGTTATAGCAGGCTTCCGTTTTGCTTAGTTCGGTTTTGTTGAGATTAGTCAGAATGGGAGATGCATAGAATAGGGTGGATAGAAGTTGGGAGCGAGCAATGGCTGATCTTGTGTTGTTGGCCTTGCTGTGATCTCTTTGCCAGCCCTATCAATGCCAAATGCAGCAGCTATTTTTCCCTCATCCCCCCTCCTGGGGAGTCACCCAGAGACGCACTTGTTCACAATTGGCCCCTGGGTCTCCTGTATGCTTTTCCTCCCTTTCCTCTCATTCCCAAGGTGATTCAGAAAGTGAAACGGCTGAGAAGCAAATTGATCCTCATTGCTCCTTACTGGCTTCGTCAGGTTTGGTTCCCCTTCCTCGGGTCACTTCTCCTGGACGATCCTTGGATTCTGGACCCAGTTCCGGACCTGTTGACTCACATGTCAGGTTCGCTTCACCCCTCTTTACACACCCTCAATTTGACAGCATGGCGTCTCTGGTTCCATCCCTAGTCAGCCTTCACGACTTTTCGCCTTCCGTGACTCATATCATTACGCCTTTTCATAAACCTTCCACTAGGAAACTTTATTCCAGTAAATGATAAAGATTCTCTCTTTGGGCGGAGAAAATGGATGTAGACCCCTTCAATGCCCCCATTCCAGTGGTTTTGGAATTTTCTTTCTGAACTGTTTCACCAACGATCTTCGGCTGCCACTATCAGAGTCCAATTGGCAGCGATTTCAAATTTTCATTTGGGTTTTCCAGATTCTAACTTGATGTCTCATAAATTGTGCCTTTGAGCCTTCGCATTCATTCTCTTTGAAGTTCTTGTCGGGGAAGACGTTGTTTTTGGTGGCTATTACGTCTGCCAGACGGGTGTCAGAATTGCAAGCCTTGTCTGTTAAACCGCCTTATCTGATTCTTCATAAAGACAGGTTGTCTCTTCGTACTAACCCTTCCTTTGTCCCCAAGGTCTGTTCCCATACCACTTTGAATCAGTCCATAGAACTTCCGGTTTTCTTTCCGAATCACTACAATGCGGCTGAGTACAGGTTTCACCAACTGGATGTCCATAGACAATTATGTTTTTATTTGCACCGAACTAAAGACATTAGAAAATCGGATCAATTATTAATTTCCTTCTCTGAATCCAGGTTGGGCTTACCAGTTTCCAAAGTGACTCTCTCTCTAATTGGATTTCTAGCAGTATAGCTTATGTTTACAGTTTATGAGGATAAACCTTTACCCTTTAAAATCAAGGCTCATTCTACCAGATCTCAATCTACCTCTCCAGCCTTTCAAGTCAGGGGTCCACTTGACAGTAGTTGTGCAGCTGCTATGTGGGCTACCCCTCACACTTTTATTACTCATTACAGATTGGATTTAACCTCCAGGGGTAGAGCATCCTTTGGTTCCACGGTACTCAGTAGTATTTTTCTTTTGAGCCACCCAAGGATCAGGTGCTAGGGACTCTGTCCCATATGTAAAGAATAAAGGTGAGATAGGACTACTTAACATAAAGAAGTTATGTACTCACCATAACGTTCCATGTTAGTAGTCCATCTCACCCTTCATTCTTTCTAACCCACCTTCCTGCCTCCATCCTGGAAGTACCTGGAGACAGAAAAATACTAATTTCATTATTTATGGAGACCTTTTAGTATTGGCTTCTTCTGTAGGCTATTATATCTTCTAGTCATCAGCAAACTAGATCTGGGGATTGTACTGGTGCACCATGTGATACCTGCCTAGCCATGAACCAATCAGAAGTCTTCCAGCTTGAGGATCGGCTCCGATCCCATATGTAAAGAATGAAGGGTGAGATGGACTACTAACATGGAACGTTAATGGTGAGTACATAATTTCTTTTTCTGCACCATTTGTCATTGGCCTTACTGGTTTAGATAAGTGCCCCATTGGGAAACCTTCCTTCATTTTCTTTCTAGTATTGCTGTTTGGTACTTAGATCTCCACTAGAAGGAGAAAGGGTGATTGCAGTCTGCAGATTCCCTACAAGGATCTCTTCTCCCAGTGCCTCTTTGGTTTAGGCTCGGAGAACGATTATAAGAATTGTACAATTCGATAGTTCTTCGTACCTAAAACCTTACAGATGGAACTTGTTTCCCTTAATATGTACCTGGAAACCCAGAGCCTTACCCAGATTAAGATGGCCAAGGCCCAGTATTACTGTACCACTGAAGGCTCAGAACCAGCAATTAGCTTGACTCCTTCTTAGATGCCCACCACTGTAACCCCAACAGTAGATGGTATTTTGTCTTGAGGTTCATATGTTTGAAATGACTGATATTACGGACACTTGAGAAGGTAGAACCTCATATAATTATTTCCAAAGGACCTGAGGGTGTACCACAAATTTTAGTTAGCAAATACTAGGGTCTATTATGAAGGTACATACGGGTTAGAATCTCCACATCTTGTGAAAGCAGATGTCACGCCTAAAAAGAAAAAACAGAAAAGTGAAAATGTTTTTTCTCCCCCAGACATCCAAGGAAAAGGAGTGGACAGATTTCTCCCAGGGCCTGTTTAAGGCTATAATAGCAGTGATGCCACCATCTTTTGCATCATCTGCTGCTCCTCCTGTTAAACCCCAAAAGAGTAATTTAGAATTATCTTCTGAGGATGAGGAGGCAGACTGAGACTCTGAGCAGTCCTTGGATTCTCCTTTTGAAGAAGCTTCATTTGAGGAAACCAGCTGTAATCTGATGAAACACTTTGAATGGGAATCGAAGCAAATTTCTGATGTCCAAAAAAGGCGATGTAATCTTTCAGAGAAGAGTGCTCCTGCTTCTGTCATTCCTATCATGGAGGCCTGTCTCGATGTCTTTCTATCTACTTCCATTACTCCTGACTGTGTCACCAGCTCCTTAAAGGCCTGATAGATTCTATAAAGTACCTGAATATTTTAAGTTTATGTATAAGAACCTCTTGGCAGATTCTTCTGTGTTTTCTACGGTTACAGACAAACCTTCTAAACTCCTACCTGCTGCTAATTTCCTTTCCTCAAATAAAGACAGCAGAGCAATGGATAGACTGGGAAAAAACTATATACTACTTCCACCCTAGCCTTCAAAGCTCTGCATTATCAGACCTAAATGACCAAATATTTGCTGCCTGTTTTTTTGTTAACTTAAACAAAACCTTGGCTTATATGGAAAGACTAGCCAATAGGCAACAGGTGATGTATGTGGTCGCACAGACTTCACAAGTAGTTAGGCGTAGGAACAAATGCAGCTGTGATACAGTGGACATTTCCTCCAGAGCAGCTGCCACGAGGTAGGCATGACTGCATTCTCACTCTTTCCCTCAGGACATTAAAGCCAAGCTTCTAGATTCTCCTTTGAATAGGGATCAGTTATTTGGTCCTAATGCAGCCAGTTTGTTTAAAACCTTAGAAGAACAGGGTAAAATGATGGAGAATTGCAAACAAATTTTCCTTACTTTTGTTCCTAAATACTAGAGAAACTACCCTGCAAAGTCCACTTCTTTTGCCCGGAAGGAGTCCAGACCCCCTTGTAAGATCAAGAAGATGCATAGGAACAGATTCTAAGACAAGCCAAACAGGGGTTCTAAATATGGGGCCTCCCTGCCCAGACAAGTCAGCCTGACTACCTTTTGCAGTTTCCCTCCCTCCAAGAAGAAGAGAACAGCAACCTGTATTAGATCTGTCTACTTTCAACACTTTTCTCAAGGTCCCTTCTTTCAAGATGCTGTCCCTCCCAAAATCTTCTGTTCTTCATTCTTCCACAAGTCTTTCTGGTGTCCTTGGATCTAAAGGACGTCTACCACCACATTCAACTTCACCCTTCATTCAGGACATTTCTGATGTTTCCACTTTCATCACACTTTCAGTTCTTTGCTTAGTCTTTTGGGCTTTCTACAGCCCTCAGGGCTTTCACAAAATGTCTGGCTCTGGTTACAGCTTTTCGTGGACTCCGGAATTCAAATATTCCTTTACTTGGAAGACCTGCTAATACAGCCATCCTCTCCATAAACCCTTTTTGCTCCATCTCAGCTTCACCGTGTCTCGATTCCAAAATCTGGGGTTCATAATTAACTTCAAGAAATTCACTCTGGACTCACCCCAATACCTAGTTTTCTTGGGCTGACGATTGGACACCAAACTCATGCAGGCTTTCTTGCATCTGGACAAAGTGCAGTCTCTCCTGTTACAATCTCTCCTACCTCTTCAGACTTGTACTGCAAGAGAAGTCCTCAGGACTCTGAGGTTCATCGCTACAACCATATCTATGGTCCCCTTTGCCAGGCTCCTCTCAGTTTACTTTCTGAAGCTCTTTTAGATTTCTAATACCATGACCGGAATGGACCCCATTCCTAAGTTAAAGTATGATTCAAGTTTATGAAATTTGCATTGTTTCAATCTGTGATGTTAGCCAAAAGTGCACTTCACAGCAGTTCATACGAAGTTACATTTATTTTAAACATTTGTGTACTGGGATGGTCTGACTGGGCGCAAGCCCATTTTTAGCAGAGGTCCAGGTAGAAAAGCTCCATAACACAGTTACAAAGTTTGATTGTCACAAGCAAAATTCACAATGTTACAAACAAGTTTCAAAAGTCATACAAGCAAAACAGTGGCATATATATATATATATATATATATATATATATATATATATATATATATATATATATATGAGGTTGCATATCTAAATATGACTGTAAATTCGTTTTTATGAGGCCTATTGATTCTTCTACTTTTGGAACTGTCTGGGTATCCTTCTTCCACATTGCCCTTGTTTTTCTGCCTGCACATCTGGTAACTTAAGACTCTGTCTGTCTCTCTGTATAAGACACTGTAATCACTGGGTGTTGCAGCTTCAGTGATTAATGCTACTTTTGTCTTTTTTTATGGAATACTATAGCTGGTTTTCTTGTATCTATTTTTTGAACTGTTGGTAATGGGTGACCTATATGATATAAATGCCATCATTGTCTGTAATGCTTTGTGGCTCATGTTGCCAGTACTTCTCAGCTACTTCAGCATTGTAATGTTTACATAATCCCCAGTGCAGCAGCCTTACCACATTATTATGCATTTCCGTATGCAGGCCCTCTGTCATTATGTCACACCCAGAAGCAAGATATGCGACTGTTTCCAATTCTGTTTTACAAACCCTGCTATTTGTCTGTTTCTCCCTCATGTTCAATGGACTTCATAAACTAGCGAGTACATAGTCCACTCTCCTGGGCTGCCAATATTAACCTTTCATCTTTTGGCTTAAATTCACCTCTCCTTAACCATTCCTGCTTCAGATCCTGATTGACTTGAGGTCGTTCCAGGAGTTTACTGTACTTGCAACTATATTTATGCCTTTTCCGCATTTCTTCCCTTCTTATCTGATCCTTCACTTTATGTTCTTTCTTTTGTTTTTTTGGCACATTAATTTGTTGCCTGATTTTTGTTTCTTTCTTGTTTGATTTCCATTCCCACTTGATTGCTTCTACTAAACTTAGCAGGGAAGTCATTTTAGACGTGTTCTCATCATGTTTTAAAACTTTCAATATGTTTGGATCTTGTGACATCAGCAGATATGCATGCAGTCCTACGATTGCAGAGCTATACATGTGGTCAATTTCAAGGAGGACCGTACGTCTTACAGAACGGGGAATTTTTAATCTTGGTATACGCTGATTTTTATAAATCATTTGATAAGCATATAGCATTTTTTCTGGTTTTCCTGTCCTACTGATCTAGTGCCTTTTGGGGCCAGTCAGTCACCCCAGAACTGTAAGTTAAAACAGGAAGAGCAAATTGGTTTATAGCTTGGCCTTTATTTCAAGATGTCAGGAGTGTTCAGTATTAATTTTAGTCTTCTGAACTATTCCTTAAGATTTGTTTGCATTTGTTCATGTTTTATTGTTGTTTCTTCATCAATTCCCAAATATCTGTCCACTTACTCCTGCTCAAGTTCATTTATATCACATTCCTGTCCCAGACTCATATTTTATTGGTGTTGCAGCTTTCCTGCTTTAACGTTTGCTTTTGCAAATTTATCAAGACCAAATGATATTCTTATATCATCTGTGAAAATTTTGACCACTTATATTTGTGCTTTCTGTACTTCATCTGATGAACCATGCAGTTTTAAATCATCCCCAAAGAGGAGAGGAGTCTTTACACTTTGTTGTTTTCTGGAAACCAAATTGTAACCATGACCTGATCTGTTAAGTAGACAAGACAAAAGAGCAGTAGTGACAAAGAGTCACCCCGCAATGAATATCCCCCTTTGAATTTTTATCCCTAGGATAATTTGTCCTTTATCACTGCTTAGTTGCAAATTGGTTTTCCACTGTTTCATGGTCATTGTAATGATCAATTTAGAGTGTATCTTAGATATCTGTAAGTACTATTTTATCCATGAACTTGGCATGCTGTCAAATGCTTTTTGGTGGTCTGTCCAAGCCATACTTAAATTCTTCCCTTTTTTACAAATCTCCATTATTTCTTTAGCAACAAATGATCCTTTGTGCCATATGACTTTCTTTTATTAGCCTTTTGTTCTATTGCCATAATTTAAGTTTTCTTCTAAATGACATTAAACTCTGTTGGCATCAGTTCCAGTGTACAGTTTATACAGTGCTGGAAGGCAAGTTATTGGTCTGTAGTTTTTAGGGTAGCTTGCAGGTTCACTCTTAAGAAGGAGTATAATTTTTCCTGATGTTAATCAGGTCGGTGTCTCTTCGGGGTGCACATTTAAATAGTTCTTACTCAGGACTAAATGTTTGTGTAACAATGTTGATACTTCAGACGTCAGGCACTGCATCTGGGCCTGGGGTTTCCATTTAGGAGCTTTTGTTAATTTTATTTAAATTTCTCTGGCCGTTACTTCGCCCCATTTCATATCCTGTACATTTGAACTTCTTACTGTTTCTTTTACTACTTCTCTCCATTCAGCATCTTTATGTTCTACAAGATCTTCATAGAAATCTTTCCAAAATGTTTCTATTTCTTCTTTTTTTCGTGGTGGTTCTATTCCTTTTGCTTTGTTTCCCAATTCTCTATAAAACTTTTAGGGAATCATCAATGAATTGCTTATTTTGTACTTTTCCTTTACATTTATCTGCATATCTTCTAAGTTTTTCTGCCTGTGCATATATCTTTATTTTTTGCAATAGTGTACAATAGATTGTGGTCTGTTCTAATATAGTATCTTTTTAAGTAATTTTGTTGATCTGTTCCCTTCTCTAGACTATTCTAACAGTGGCACTTATTGTCTTAATTGCTTTATAGTTTCCTCCATTTGTTACTTCCGTGATGTCATTTGATTTCTTCCCTTATTGTCTTGTATTTTTGTTGTAAGATTTAATTTATTAATAATTTGGCTGCACAGTACTATATCCTATTTACTTCTGTTATGTCATTAATTTCTGTTAATAGTCTTGATTAATGTGTTGTTTTGTCAGACTTCTAACATTTTGGGTCATTCACTTTCTTTTATCCATTTGTTTCATCGATCTTAATGTTTATCTATTTCTATTAAATCAAGCAACTTTTCCCTTACATCTTTTTCTTCTAAACTGCGTGCGCATTCTTTATTCTCTGTTTCTTGTGGCCATTCTACAGGATGTTCCAGAACATCTTCCTGTGATATATTCTCTTCAGTTGCTTCCTGCACCATCTTTTGCTCTTTCATGTGGGAACTCACTGGCCTATCACTCCACACCATTGACTGTGTCAGGGATGACATTGTTTCCTGGATACCATCCCAAACAAGGACATTCTTGGGCGCCACTGAGAACACAAAAACAACAAATGGCACAGCTGAGAAAAGACTTTCTTAACTTCCTCAAAAAAGAAGGCACTAACAAAACTGGAACAAGTTAACAGCAAGAAAGTTCCTAGCAGGCCAGTGGGTCCCATGGCCCATTGCATACAGTCATGCCCATACAGTCTATGGTAGAGGAAACTACAGTGTGGTAAAAAAAGATGGTCCCAGCCCAATACAGACACAGTTCAGAAAACAGAAATCACCAATCAAATGCTTCCACAGGAGCCCAGGCTCAGGGCTTTCTAGGCTTCCCACCTACCAGGTCACCTTTCCGCAGATGCCAACCCAGCCAGACCATGGGGGCAGACGACCATCTGGGGATGGGGGCACATGCTGGACAAAGGCGTGCAAGGATTGTGGATCAAGGCAAACTTCATCTGCGACAGTAAAATAAAAGAAATCAAATCAAACTGGCAATCCAAAAGTCAAAACAATTTCTCAAAGAGGCAACACCACAGTTGACAGGACACACCAGTCACAACACACATCAACAAACACATTCAACCCCATGTTCACCTCCCTATGCAGAATGACCAACCTGGCACTCAGCTACAACATTCCCAACATTGCAATACAGGCAATATTTGTACCGGGAAAAGACAAGACATTATTCCAATACAACATGCAGAACCTAGCCGAATGGAAGCTGGAAGCTGCTTTGACATCCCACAGACGGACTAGGGGGAGATGGGAATGCCACAGGATAAATGCCAAATTCTCAACACCTACTCACTCACCAACTCAGCCAATTCTGCACACCACCCACAAGGACCCAGGAGCACTCCAGGTGGACTCTGGACCTTCAACTCACAGCATATAACATATGCCCAGCCACCTCTTTCCTCAAGATACACTACTAAAATCAGGTACTACTAAAAAAATCTGATCCTGATAGTTCAAACTGGGCCAAGACAACACTGGCCACTGAACTGAATGTACCCACTCGAACAATATATGTTTGATGCAATCGATGCTCTGTATGTTAATCTCAAGCATCGCACAGCATAACAACAAAAGCATCAAAATGCATGCAACTGAATGCATGGCTGCCTGCATGGCACAGGAACTAGCAGAAACTCAAAAGAGTTAAAGACATTATTCTGAAGTACCTAGACCAACTTCAACAAGAAGGAACTATGCTGGAAAATGCTGAAATTGTCAAAAGGGAAAAGTAATGGAAAAGGGAAAAGAAAGATCAAACAAACATATGCTAGATAGTATCTGGCCGAACTTCTTCATTCATTCATTCCATCTACCTCTCATCCCAGATACATGCATCAGCTATCAGCAGAACAGAACAGCTTTTTGATCCAATTTGTTTTTTCGCACCCTTTGCTCAGGCAGTTTCCTCAGATCAAGAATGTAAAACCTCCACAAGGAAACCACCATTACCAGCTTGGGATTTAAACTTTGTAATGACTGCAGATGCATCCATGGACATAGTACAGTTTGTTTTTACCATAAATGTAGATGTAGAGAGAGATAGCATCAGCATCTCTGCAGTCCCTCCCTCCCTCCCTCCTTCTCCTCTGTGGCAACCTCCTCCTAATACCTAGCTGTGTTGGGGAGTCTTTTTATAGTTGTATTTGTTTGTATATATGTATATATTGTTATTGTTGTGTTTTACCTCTATATTTTGGAAACACATCTATATCAATTTTTAGCCTGCAGGAGGGCTACTGGCATCTGGGGCATTCCTTTACTTGCTGTGCAACTTCAGCTGAACTTTTTACTGGTTTCCTGCCAAAGGCCCCAGGGTATCTTCATGTGGTAACTGATCAGATGCATCCCATTCCAGCTGTTTATCCTTAATTTGGGGACTCACTTTTCCATCATGTTGTGATGCTACCAGTGTTGAATTGTTCTTCACTACATCCTTCACTTCACAGGTAATCCATAAGTTCAGTTTCTGTTTCTTTAATTTCTCCATTACTAATTCACTTTTCTACTTTCTCCTTTTATTTTCTTGTTTTTTTTGTATTGTAAATTTTTCTATATCTGGGTGCCTTTGCCTGTATTTTTCTTCAGATATCTTTGGTGCTGCCTTTTTTGTATTGACTAGTTTTACTTTCTCATTTGCATAAATATTGTACCATATTAAATCTCTATAACTTTCCCATATCCATTTTTCTTCTTCATATGTCTCCCACTCCACCCATTTCTCCTTACCTTGAGTCATCGTTCCATCATGCTGTGACATAACCTGTGTTAGACTTTCTACCCTAAATCTTTCACTAAATCCTTCACTTTTCAGGTATTCCATAATTTCAGCTTCTACTTGTTTAACTTTTACTTTAGCAATGTTCTGTTCTGCATCCCCCTTTGTGATCTTATTGTTTGTATTGTACAGTTTTCCATATCTGGGTGTCTTTGCCTGTGCTTCTCTTCATATGTCTTTGAAGTTGCTGTTTTTGTATTGATTAGTTTGGCTTTCTCCTTTGCATAAGTGTTGCACCATATCATATTTCTCTTTCTTTCCCATGTCCATGGTTCTTTTTTATACCTTTCAAAAATATCTAGGTTTGTTCTTTATATTTTTTGCACTTCATCAGTCGCTTCTTTTTCCAAACAGTCCAAGGTTTCTTGGTGTATACAGTGATGTCCTTCTATATCACTGTTTCAGTATCCTTCATATTAAGGATCTCCATCCTAGGAAAGCCCAATGTCCGGCCAGTATACCAAAGCCTTTAGACCTTGCATGTGCCGTATGTCATATATATGGTCCCTGTACAGGACATGGGGCATAAAGGTGACATACGGATACAGTTACCCAACACTTCTTTGCGGTCAGTCTGAACGCCATCATCACTCATCAGTCAGAAAGCTCTTTTGTTGTGCTAAATACTTAGCCATTAGATGAGTACCCTATTGGGGTATTTTTATTATTATTATTATTATTATTATTATTATTTGATCTGGTTACTTTTTAGTTACCTAGAGATCCTGTCACCCAAGAAGGGAAAATGTCAGTGTGTGGGAGGCAGAATCCCCAAAAGGATCATCATGAACAGTGTCTTTTTTTGTCTGGGTGCTTTCTATGACCATACATCCTGCAGCCTTTGCAAAGCAATTTGTACCCAAAACTCTTAGAAGTAATTTATCTTCCCTGTCCATCTATCTTGAAAAGCAGAGGCTTAAACTGTTAGCCCAAGGTAGCATGGCAGAATCTCCTAACCCTAAGGTCCTGTTAAGCAAGAAGAAGGCCAAAATCAGCTAAGGTTTGGCTATCCATCCTCCACTGGACATCCCTCTTGAAGCAGGTGAAAGCTCTATAGGTTATCCAGTATTTACATTGGATTCTCCTGCTGTGACCCCATCGGATGCTGGCATGGATACTTCTTTTCGTACATTCTCTGAGGCTTTGCAGGCGTCTGCTCCAAACATTGAGGGAGAACTGCAGTTAATCATCTCAGAAGGCTTTAGAGGGATTTTGCAGATTGTGGTCAGGGAAGAGATTCTGGGTACTCTTATTTAATCTAGTCAAGGGTCGGAACCTCCAGCGTTTGTTAGGGCTGACATCCCTGCTAAGAGAAAGCAGAAGACTAAGCATACTTCTGTATGCCCTAAAGATCCTCAACGGGGAATGTCAGAAGTTCACTCAGGACCTGTTCAATGCCTTAATGGCCCTCAAGCCTTCTCAAGGGGTTTCTTTGCCTACTCCCCTTTGGACTTCTGCTCCTTCCATGCGAGCTAGGGAACCCTATTCCTCAGATGAAAATTCAGAATATGATGTTGAGTCCCTGTCCTAATTTTCCTAGATGCCTTCATTTTCGGCTTATGGCTCTGATGAAGAAGAGTCTTAAAGTCCTGAGTCTCCTTTTGAGGAATTGTCTTTTGGAGACACTGTGGCTAGAATGATGGAATACTTTAGGTGGGATTCTTCTCAAGTGTCTGATATTCAGAATAGGTATTTATGAGCGTCTTCAGGTGGACACACCTAAACCTTCTGCAGTACCTCTTCTTTTAGCTGCCTTGTTAGACACCTTTATGGTTGCCTCCGAGTCTCCTGATGGTTCTCTTCCTCCTGCTGCTAAGAAACCTGACAGGTTCTATAAGGTTCCCGAGGATTGTCATTTCTTTCTGCTGACCCCGCTGTGGTGTCTGTCTCCTCTGACAAGCCTTGTAAACTTTTGCCCACTTCCAAGCCTTTGCCTTCAAAGATCAAGATAGTAGAGCAATCAATTGATATAATTGGTAAGGTTTGTAATACTTCTGCTTTGGCCTTTCAGGCCATCAGTTGTCAGACCCACTTGACTAGATATGCTCTGGCCTTGATTGCCCAGGCTTGTCAGGCCATTTCTGATTTCCCTAATTCTAAACTAAAATCTTCTGCTATATTTATTTCAGGTTCTACCCCTTAGGTGGTTCGTCACGTTATCAAGTGTAGCTATAATGTGGCTGATGCATCTTCTGTAGCTGCTGCGTTTGTCTGTCATGAGGCATTATTCTTGGCTTCGATTACAGTCATTACCTGAAGACATTAAGGCCGAGTTGCTAGATGTTCCTTTAAATAACAAAAATCTCTTTGGGACCAGTGCTGCTAAAATGTTTAAGTCTCTTCAGGAAAAAGGTAAAGCCTTACAGTATCTTAAACATACCTTTGTATCCCCTGTTCCTAAGTTCTATAGGAAGTATCCTACCAGATCATCTTTTGTTCACAGGCAACTCATCAGGCCAGCAAAGGCAGGAAAGGTGGTGAACGAGCTGCTTCTGCTATATCTTCTTAGGCTTCTGTGGCTAAGAAGCCTCCTTTATTAGACAAACCTGCTTTTCTATGATATCTTGCCCCCTCCCCCACTCCTCGGCCAGGTTACCTTGTCCCTTCGTCTCTCCCTCTGTCTTCCAAACTGGCAATCATCACCTCGTACTCTTTGTTTCTGTCAACTGTCAGGACTATTTCATGGTATGGAAATCTCTCCCTCCTTTTTCAGGGATTCCCCAACCTCTTCCAGAACATCTTTCTTATTTCTTTGAGATTCTTGGGTCCCTATTGGATGAGAGAACTATTCAACCTGTCCTTCCTCCTCAGGTAAGAAAGGGTTTTTACTCCAGGATGTTCCTGGTCCCTTGAAAGGACGTCACTTGGAGACCTATTCTGGATCTCTCCTTGCTCAACACTTTTCCCTAGGTTCCTACCTTTCACATGCTTACTCTTCAAACCCTGTTTCTCTTATTCTACTTCAGGCTTTCCTAGTGTCTTTGGATTTGAAGGATGTTTACCGTCACATTCCTATTCACCCTTTTTCACAAAGTTTTTACATTTATCTGTTTCTTCCTCACACTTTCAGTTCTATGCTTTGTCTATTGGCCTCTCTACTGTCTCAAGGGTATTCACAAAATGCCTAGGTCCTGTGATTGCCATTTGCAGGCTCTAAGGCATTCAGATTTTTCCCTGTCTAGATGACCTGTTGCTTCAGGCACCTTCTCCCAGTTGCCTATTACATGATCTGAAGATGTCCTTCCATTTCACTGCTGCAGTATTCCTTTCAATAGGGATCCCCTGCCAAGGCTAGCATGACATTCGGCCAATGTACCAAAGTCTTGAGGTTGCTAAAGGTATGCCATACGTCAAATGTATGCTCCCCGTGCACAGTATAGGGCATAAAGGTGACTTCTGAATGTACCATCCTCAGAACTTCTTTGCCACCAGTCCGAACGCCATCTTCAGTCGTCAGTCTGAAAGCTCACTTTGTTTTCTGGTTCACCAAGCCATTTTTCAGATAAGTGCCCTGTTGAGGTTTTGTTCTTTTTTTCTTTTGTTGTTGTTGCTTGTTGGGTTCATGACATCCAGAAAGGGTAAATGCCAGTGTGGGAGACAGAGTCCCCATAAAGATCATCACGAGCAGTATTTCTTTTGTCTCGCTGCTTCCCACGACCATACTTTCTGTTCTGTTTGCTAGGCTTTCGTCCCAAAGACTCTGCATAGTCAGCTTTCCTCTGTGGACATATACTTAGAAAACCAACATCTTAAGATTTTTACAAAAGATGCCATTGAAGGAGCTTCCCCATCTGAGAGTCAGCTGTCCTCCAAGAAGAAAAAGGCCAAGAAAGCTAGGTTCAGTTCTTCTGCTCTGCCACCTCTGCCAAATGTCTCTCTTGAGGTTGGTGAATGCCTGGAAGATTGCCTGGTTCCTTTTTTGGATTCCTCTGCAGCAACAGCTTCAGAGGCCTGCATGGATCCAACTTCATGCATGTCCCTGGATGTCTGCTTTGGATGTTTAGGGTGAATCTTGGCTGATTATTACCGAAGGGCCTAGGGATGTTCCTCAGATTTGGTTAGGGAGGAGGTACTGACTACCATTATAGTGTTGTAGAGGGTCTGAACCTTCTATGTTTTACAAGGCTGATGTCCGTTAAAAAAGAAACAAAAAATAAACTTATTTCTACTGCTGCTAATGACCATCAGAGTGAATGGCAGAATTTCTTTCAAGGTTTGTTTAATGATCTTATAGCCTTGAAGCCTCCACAAGGGATTTCTATCCCAGCTCCCCATTAGTCTTCTACTCCTCTAAAAAGGCCTAGAGAGCAAGATTCCTCTGAGGAGTAGGAATCCCTTGCCTATTCTTCCCAGATTTCCTTCCCCGTTAGACTATGGTTCTAAATAAGAGGGGTCCACTAGTCATGACTCTCCTTTTGAGGAAATTTCCTTTGGGGACACAATTTCCAAAATGATGAAATTTTTCAGACGGGATTGTACCCATGTGTTTGAGGTTCTAAAGAGGTATTACAGGCTTCTGCAGATGGAGTCTCTTGTTCTGGCTGCCTTGTTGGATACCTTTTCTACTGCATCTCAGCCTCCTGAGTCCCAGCACCCTGCTCCCAAAAAGCCTGATAGGTTTTATAAGGTGCCTGATGATTTCAAGTTCCTTTATAAGTGCCCCTCTGTTGACCCTTCTGTAGTTTCTGTGGCATCTGACAAGCCATCAAAGTTACTGCCTTCTACAAACTTGCTTCCTTGTGATAAAGACAGGAGAACTATGGAAAGACTGGGTAAGAAGGCATATACCTCAGCTACTCTTGCTTTTAGGGCTGTAAATTATCAGAGCTATATGACCAGATATATTTTGGTACTTCTATTTCAGGCCTATCAGGTTATTTCTGACCTTCCTGACTCTGAAGGCAAGACTTCTGCTCTCTCCTTGTTAGGGACTTCTTCCCAGGTGGCTTGCCATTCTATTAAATGTAGTTGTGATGCAGCAGATGCTTCTTCTAGGGCTGATCTTTTGTTCTGTGCTGAGGAGATATTCCTGGCTTCAACATTTGCCCGATGATATTAAGGTTAAGCTGATGGATGCTCCTCTGGATAGCAAGCATTTCTTTGGTGCTGTGACAGAATTGTTTAACTCCCTACAGGAAAATGGTAAGGCCTTACAGGGTCTAAAACATTTATTTTTGTTTCTCCTGTACCTAAACTCAAAAGGACTTACCCTAATAAGCCAACCTTTGTTCATAGGCAGTCTCGCCCTCCCCCCAAATGTAAGAAGGGTAGTAGAAGGGCTCCTCCCGCTAAGGCTACCCAGACTCCTTTAGCTCATAGATCTCCTTTTCCTGACTGACTGACCAGGTGCGGTCTGACTATCCTGTTCTTCTTAGCTACATTCATCTTTCACTTTGTCTTTCCCTCTCCCTTCCTGTTTGGTTGAAGATTACTCAAGATTCCTGGGTTCTTTCCATCATTCACCAAGGGTATAGTCTGAAAATCTCTTCTGCCTTTCTTGGGCATTCCTCAGGTCACTCAGGAGAACAGTTGGCTTTTTTTCCAGAGCTGCTTCATGGTCTCTTGACGTATTCAAGAAGTTCAGTTTTTCAAAGGGGAAAGGGGTTTATTACAGAAAGTTTTTGGTCCTCAGGAAAGATAGCACTTAGAAACCCATTTTGGATCTCTGTCACCTAAACATCTTTTTGAAGGTCCCTTCCTTTCAGATGTTGTCCCTTCAGACTTTGTTTCCTCTGCTGCTTCCTCAGGCTTTTCCAGTTTCTCTGGACCTCAAGGAAGCTTATCTTCATATCTCTATTCATCCCCTTTTCAGGAAGTTTTTACTCTTCTCTGTTGATTCCTGGCATTTTCAGTTATCTTCTTTCCCCTTTGGCTTCTCTACTGCCCTAAGGCTATTCTCCAAATGCCTCACTCAGTGATTGCTTTTTGCAGGCTAAAGGGTTTACAGGGCTTTCCCTACCTAGATGACATGATTTTCAGGCCTGCTGTCCAGACATTCTACCTCAGCATCTTCACTTTGACATTTCTCTCCTGCAAAGCCCTGAGTTCACTGTAAATTTCCAAGAGTCCTTCCTGACCTCAGAACAGGATCATGTTTTTCTGGGTTGCAGGATCCAGACTGTTCCAGTGCTGGCATCCTTGCCTCCTTCCGAGGCCCTAACTCTTTTTGCCTTCTTTTCAGTCCCCTTTTCCTCCAGCCTCAGCCACAGCCATGGAATTTCTGAGAGCTCTGGGTTTCATGACCTCCACCATTGCTATGCTTCCTCTAGCCAAAGTCCACATGAGAAAGCTTCAGTGGTTTCTAAAATAATTTTTGGCTTCAGCTCTTTCATCCTCTAGATTTACTAGTCCTTCTTCCATGCCTCAAGCTGGAATTTCAGTGGTGGATTTGGCAGTTGTCATTCAGTTTGGGGCTTCCTTTTCAACCTGCATTCCCCTCTCAGGAGCTGGTCACAGATGCTTCAGACATGGGATGGGGCTTCCTTCAGCTCTTTAAAAGTGCAGAGCCTCCAGTCGCTTCAGCAAAAGAAAGACCACATCAGTGTCAAAGAGATGAGAGCTATTCTGTTAGCTGATCAAGCATTTCATCCTCTTTTCACTCCAGGGCCCTTCAAGGTACTTGCAGAGACAATACCACAATGATGTCAACAAGCAAGGGTGGGGGGGGGGCAAGATCTTATCTCCTTTGAAGGTTAGCACTTCAAGTGTGGGAGCTAGCTATCCAGTATCAAGTGACACTTCAGGCAGTTTACATTCACTCAGGTCAGAACATTGTGGCAGACTCTCTGTGCAGGTTAATATCACAGTCACATGAGTGGATACTTCACAGGGACGTGTTTTTGAACATTGTCCACCAGTGGGGTAATCCTTAAGTAGATTTATTTGCCTCCCCCCCTAAACAGATAACTTCCTCTTTTTGTGCCAGAGCCATATGTCCTGTGGCCTGGAAGGTGGCTGCCCTCTCTTTTTCCTGGAAAGAGATATTTCTTTATGCCTTCCCTCTTTTTCCTCTCATTCCAATTGTCCTGTTCAAGATAAAGCAGGATGCTCCCAAAATCTTGCTGATGACTCCCTTTTGGCCCAGACAGCATTGGTTCCCTCTTTTTCTGCATTTAGCCAAAGGCAATCATCACAAGTTACCTCACAGGGTGGACCTACTCACACAAGACAACTGATCTCTCATCCATCCCTACCTATCTTCTCTTCAACTGACACTGTAGCTGACTGTATTTTTATTCCGTTTAGATACCTTTTTTGAGGACGTGCTTTGGGTCCTGCAGGAGGCCAGGAAACCCACTACTAGAAAATCCCACTTATCCAAATGGAAGAGGTTTGTCTTTCTCATAACCTGGATCCACTTTCTGTGGATTTTCCTTTGGTTCTTTGTTGTCTGTGTGAACTGTTCAGTGCTGGGTTGCCATATTCTTTTGTTAAGGCCCACTTGTCAGCTATTTCTGCTTGTCTGCCTTTAGCACCTCCTTTAACCTCTACCTCTAGATTTGAGGCTAAACAGTTTTTAAAGGCATCCTACATTTTAAACTTCCCAGAAAGCCTGTCCCTCCTTCATGAAACCTTAATTTTGTTTTGTAGGAATTGATCCAGGCTCCATTTGAGCCTGTGGCTTCAGCTCCCTTGCAGCATTCCTCTTGGAAGACTCTTCTTCTGTTGCCCCTTTCTACTCATCCGTCTTTTATGCCCAGGATAGTCTGTTAATCAGTCTATGCATTTGCCCACTTTCTTCCCTTCTTCCCAATCTTTTAGTGAGAAGGTTTTGTACACTTTGGATGTGCATAGACAATTCAGATTTTATTTGGATAAAGACCAAAACTTTTCACAAATCGAATCAGCTTTTTTGTTTCCTTTCATCCTAGAGCTTTAGGATTGACTGTATCCAAGCAAAGTATTTCCTCATGGATATCTAAAGACATTTCTTTTTTGTTGTAGTTTTCATGTCAAGAGCCTTCCTTCCTTATGTTAAGGTTCAATCTACTAGGGCTGTGGCTTCTTTTGGTGCTTTTTACAAGGGATTGGATACTAAATCTATTTTTGAGGCAGTTACCTGGACTTCTGTGCATACTTTACCAAGCACTGTAAGTAGGATGTGATATATAGGGATAGAGCTAGTTTTGCTAGGGCCATTCTTCATAGGTTCCTAGAAGGGTCTGTTGGTCTTTCCTCCTCCCACTCTTCTGCCTGAGCTTTTGCACTCTCCCTGTTGTAAGGTAAATTGCAACAGTGAAATGGAAGGACGTAGTATAGTTGTGTAAAATCTTACCGTAAAAATAGATGCTCTTCTCTTCACTGTTGCAGTATTCACTCCCTCCTCCCCCTGGTTCTTTTCTATTCTGGATGTGCTTGTTACGTCTCTAATCTTTGGACTGATGTTCGTACTGGGCTGTCAGTTCTGAGGATGATATGTCTGGATGTCACCTTTATGTCCTGCTCCATGAGCTAAGAGCATACGTGTAACATATGGCATACACTGAGCAACCTAAATGCTTTGGTATGCTGGCCGGACATCAGGTCATCCTTGGCAGGGGATCCCTATTGAAAGAAATACTGCAACAGAAAGGAGGACTGCAACAGTGAAGAGAAGGCCATCTACTGTTATGGTAAGATTTTGTAAGATTTTACACAACTGTACTTTCACCATCTCTCTTCTTCAAAGTCTGGGGTTCACTGTCAACTTTCAGAAGTCTGTCCTGGCTCCCTCTCAGGACCATGTTTATGTGGGTAGCAGGATTCAGACAGTACCAATGTTGGCCTCTTTTCCAACTCCAAATGTTCTGCTTTTTACAGCTTTCTTTTCAGTCTCTTCTTCCTCTTAACTGCCATTTCAGCGAGAGAGTTTCTTCAAGCCCTGGGATTCATGGCCTCTTCTGTTCCAATGCTTCCTCTTGCCGGACTGCACATGCAGAAGTTTCAAGTCAGTTTGGCTTCAGCATTGCCACCCTCGGATTTCAGTGTGCATCTCATATCTTGTTTAAAGTAGGAATTTGAGATGAATTCAGCAAGCTTCCAGAAATCCAAGATTGCCCTTTCAGCCTCCAGTTCCTTCTCAAGAACTGTTCACAGATGCTTCTGACATGGGGTGGGGGACTTCCTGTGGTCACCTGAAAGTCCAAGTTCTTTGGCCTTCCCATCAGAAGTCAGACCATATCAACATCAAAGAGATGAGAGCTCTGACTTTGGCCCTTCAGGTTTTTCAACCCATGCTCTCTTCAGGTCCTTTGAAGCCTTACACGGACAACACAACAGTGGTGTGGTACGTCAACAAGTGGGGGGCACAAAATCTTACCTTCTCTGCAGGTTGGCTCATCAGGCTTGGGATCTGGCTCTCCGTTAACTCTTCAAGCAGTGCATATTCCCTTGGAACAAAATTTTGTCAGACACCTTGTGCAGGTCCAAAACACAGGCTCATACATGGATGCTTCACAGAGATGTGTTTCTGTACATAGTCCATTGGCATAGGATTCCTCAGGTCGATGTTTTTACCTTCCATCTGAACAGACATGTCTCTCTTTTCTGTTCCAGAGTGCCATGCCATCTGGCAGGGAAGATAGACACCCTTTCTTTGCCTTGGAAGGAGATGTGTCTCTGTGCATTTCCTCCCCTTTCTCTACTTCCAAGAGTCCTGCAGAAGATTCAGGTGGCTCCCCAAAAATCTTATTGACTCCCTTTTGCCCAAGACACCACAGCTTCCCTTTCTTAATACATCTGGCCAGGGACAATTATCACAAGTTACCTCAACAGTTGGATCTGTTCGCACAGGACAAGGGGTCACTCATCTGTCCTCACTTGTCCACTCTTCAACTGACAATGTGGGTGATAGGGTTTTGATTCCTTTTAGGCACCTGTTTTCTGAGGACTTGCTTAAGGTTTTACAGAAGGCAAGAAAACCTGCTCATAACCAGGATCTTTTTCAGTGGGTGGTCCCTCTAGATTTCTCCTGTTTCTGTGAGTTGCTGTAGTATGGCTTGGCCTTTTCTTCTGTAAAGGCCCATTTGTCAGGTATTTCTGCTTGTCTGCCCTTGAATCCTCCTTTGGCTTCTCGCTTTCGGGTCAAACAGTTTCTTAAAGGTGTCCTGCATCTTAGTCCCCTAAAGAAGCCTTTTCCTCCTTCTTGAGGCCTTAATTTTGTTTTAGAAAAATTGACCCAGACGCCTTTAGCGCCTGCGGGTTCAGTTTCTCTGCAACATTGAATGTGGAAGACTTTCTTCTTATTTGCTTTAACTTCTGTTCAGGTGGTTTCTGAGCTTCAGGCCCTTATGGCCATCTCTCCTTTTTTTTTTTTTTTTTTTTCCCACAGAGACAGGGTGTCAATTCATACCAATCCTTCTTTTATGCCCAAGGTGGTCAATGAGCTGTCTTTGAATCAGGCAGTTCAATTCCCTTCTTTTTTTCCTTCTCCTCAGTGTGCTAGTGAGAGGATCTTATATACATTGGATTTGCACAGATAGCTAAGGTATTATTTGGATAAAACTAAGGCCATTTGTAAATCTGACTAGCTTTTTGTTTCTTTTTATATGGCTGTTTCTAAGCAAATCATCTCCTTCTGGATTTCTAAGACCATTTCTTTTTGTTATTCTTTTCATGGCAAATGTCTGCCTACTTCCGTTAGATTCCACTAAGGCTGTTTCCTCTTCTGGTGATTTCTTCAAGGAGATGGACACCAGTTCCATTCTTGGAACTGCTAGGTGGTCTTCAGTGCATACCTTTGCTAAGCATTATAAACTGGCTATTGTTTTCTAGGGCTAGAGCAGATTTTGCTCGAGCCATTGTACATAGGTTTGTTGAGGACTCTTTCCAGCCTTCCACCTCCAGTCCTTTTCTTGAGCTTTTGTATTCTTCCTATTGTGAAGAATACTGCAACAGTGATATAAAAGGACATAGAATGGTTGTGTAAAATCTTGCCATAACAGTAGATGTCCTTCTCTTCACTGTTGCAGTATTCGCTGCCTCCTTCCAACCCCCTTTTTCCTTTGGATTTTAATTTGGTCTCCCCCACATCCTTTTGTTTTTTCCATCTGCATTTTCTCCTTCTGGATGTACATGGTCTTTTTTGTCCTATGAAGACTTCTCTCTTCTGAGGTAATTCAGTTCTGGGTAACTCCGGTCCATGCATTACTTTTATGCCCCACACCCTGTACAGGGAGCATATGTGTGATGTACGGCACATGCAAAGTTTAAAGGCTTTGGTATACTAGCCGGATTAAGCTATCCTAGGCAGGGGATTCTCTACTGTGAAGAATACTGCAACAGTGAGGGGAAGGACATCTATTGTTGCAGTAAGATTTTATACAGCTATACTTTTTCATGAATCTGTTGTATTAATGAACACATGTGTATTGCTGTGAAATTATTTTTCTTTCCTGTAATTTCTCTCTTAATCTTTTTGAATATCTTCTATCTGAAAATTTTGCAAGAGGTCCCATCAGATCAGAAAGGGTCAACATTTTACTCTAGATTCATTTTGCTTCTGAAGAAAAACGAGGCTCTCAGGCCCATTCTGGACCTCGGTCATCTGAACAATTGCTTGAAGAAGACCTTTTTCAAAATGGTCACGGTGCATCAATTTGCCTTACCTTACCTATAGGCAGACAATTGTATATGCTTTGTAGATCCCTGGGACACCTTATAAAAACAGCCAAAGTGCCACAGCAATTCCTTCATTTCTGCCCGGGAAGCCAGCTGCTTCAAGTTCAGGGCCTTGCCTTTTGGTCTTGCCACAGTACCCTGGGTGTTCACCAAATACATGGCCATTATAGCAGCACACCTGCAACTATAAGGGGTCCAAATCTTCATCTGTCTAGACAACCAGCACTTGGCTGCCCCAACCATGGAATCATTAATCAGTGTCAGAAACTGCTTGCTGAAACATTATGTCCTTGGGCATAGCAATAAACCAACAGAATGGATGTCACGTAAACACTGCTACTTCCATAGTGTCCCTTCCTCCAGACAGAATTCAGACATTAAAGAATGCTCTCCAGACTTTCCTCCATTCCACTTGCCCTACAGCTTCTGTAATGGTGTAGTTTGCTTAATTCTACATGGGAATTATGGGTACTTATGTATTATCACAACCAGATTGTTGCATTTGCGAAATGCACTTAGCTGCAGAGAAGCGACTGCAGGAAACAGTTCAAGGTGCTTTTGAAAGTCCTTACTACTGGCCCAAACATTTACATTCCTTTCAGGAACAGAAACAAATTAAGAAATCCTGTACCTGTTTGCCATGCAGTACAGATGCACACTTGCCTTTTCATAGCTGCTGTCGTAGTGTTGCATTATTAAGAGAAGGAAAACGCAAACACGGAGAAAGTGACTGTGCTAAACTTTGTATGTATAAGCAAGCTTTTAATCCATATGGAAAATAATCAAGCATTGCATTGGTAAGGAATTGAAATGATGATGGTCGCATGCTGTTGACAGATGATTTCAGGTTCATTTTTCAATGACAAAGTTGGGAAAAGGGCCATGTTCCAAAAAAACACTGATTGTATTACAGCGGTCATTGAGTTTTTCCCTGTTGGGTGCGGATGTGGATTAGTTTGCTCATTCTGCATGTTTGATCCAAAAAAGCATACGGTTATTCAGTCAGCATTTTCTTTCTGTTACATGCTTCAACCTGCCTCCAGCACCAGCGTGCATTTCATGCCATTTATTTCCTTCTGCCATCTGTGTTCTATGTCAGTATACAAACGCCATGTTATGAAACTCATTTGTATTTGTTACACACGCGTACACACACACACACACACACACACACACACACACACACAGACTCCCTTTTTGCTCTGCTGTTTAGAAATAATAATTCATGTTGGTGGAAAGTGACCCACAAAATTGGGACAGATTTTCCACATTGCTCTTACAAACTTTTTTGACAGTAAAGACATCAGTACTTGCGTATAGATTCATAGATTCATCGATTAGTACTAGGCTAATTGCCCTTGTGAGCCATTTTAAGCCTAGCTAATTATCCCTTGTGAGACTCAAACCCTGTACCTTGTGTTTCGAAGGCAAACACCTTAACCATTAGGCCACCCTCCTAACCCTTTTGATTTACAATCTGGTTGCGATAATACGCAAGTATCGAATTCTGCAGTAGCTTCTAAATTTCAATGGTCTCTGGTTTCTCAGCTTCTTGCAACTGATGATCTGAAGTAATTAACTTCATTTTATCTGCAACCTGTGGGTATACAGATCCGTATCGGATCTGAGCCAGCAACTTTTTTCTAGCATCTGCTCCAAGCTCCGAGCTCCTCCCCTTACCCATAATGCACTATGATCTATCTTCCCTCAGATCTCGTTTGCCGCATCAGTAGTGTGCATCATGGTCTCCTTTGCTCTGAGTTCAGGGATAGTAAGTGTTATTAATACTTAATCTCATGTGTGTCTGAGTGATTTTTTTCCCTTCCTCCCCATTTTTAGTGTGTCGCTTGTTTTGTTAAACTTGGTAGAGTAGTTGTTAGGCCTGCCCTTCCCTACCTGTGTTTGTGTGGGGCTTTTCTGGTAAGTAGTGTTTTTTTTTGGGTGCAGGACCATGGCTGATCTGCCAAAATCTGTTTTCAAGAAATGTACAGAGTGTGGCCATAAGCTCTCCCTGGCTGATGGTCACACTCTGTGTGTGATTTGCTTGGGAGTGGCACATTTGTTCACTCAATGTGCTATCTGCACCGGCTTCAATCTTAGGGCCCTCAGGGATCGAAAGGCCAAGTTAGTAGCCAAAGGCCTTATCCCTGCTTCCATGCTGGAATCTGCCATGGCCTCGGTATCTAGTGCTCAACCTCCCACCCAGACAGGGACTCAAACTCACTCTTCTTCTGGTGCTGAGCCTAATAAAGACAAATTTACAGTCAGCGTGGCTGACCAGGAAAAAGGCAGAGAATAGTGCAAAGAGGATAGGGACAAGAGAAAGAACAGACCTCGCAAGAGATCCCCGGACAGGGAGCTCTTTCTTAGTCCCCCTTATAAGGCCATGAGGCCAGTTTCTTCCACGGCTCTAGTCTCCTCGTTTCTCACTGGAGCCGTTGGAACATTCGGACCCGAGGCCTTCCTCCCCATCATTGCACAGGCCAGCCAGATCCGAGTCGGTGGCCTCTTCGAGGTCGACTCAGAGTTTATCGGACTTGGACATGGACAGGATGATGCGGAGATTCATTCAGACCCAAATACAGATGTGAGTCTTGCCAGGCCCCTCTCCTTCTGGAGGGGGGACCTCCATGCCTTTTTTTCTGCCCCATCTCTCCTTTCCCGATCCGTGCTTCGGCTTCGGGGCTCTTGGATCTGTGGATTTTCGGAGCTGGTAGCTCGGCGTCGACGGTTCCTCCAACCTCGACTCCAGCTGTTACCTTGAGTTCCTCGGATCTGATTAGTTTGGATCCGAACAACTCTCGGAGCCGCGGACGGGGATTCAGACCCGAGGGAATGGATTCTTCGACTCCGACCTTTTCGGAGCCGACCCGTTTCCTCGGACTTCAGGCTACCCTTGCTTCTGCTGTAGTCGCTGCTTCGGATCTGGGGAGGGCGTCTTCATTGCTGGGTGCTAAGGAAGTCTGCTCTTCCTCGGCCTTTGAAGTGGTGGAGAGGCTTCTGTCCCAGGGATTGAGACCCCAGCCCATCCCCTCGGATTCCACCCAGGCCCCCCTGGATTTGGCGATGACTCCCTTCATCCTGTCTCAGTGACAGCCCATGCCAGAGGATCCCCAGGTTAATTTCCCTGAGCAACCCCCTGTGGCTCACGAATCCCCTTCTGAGAGTCCCACTGAAGAGGGTCACCGTAAGCGCAAGTGCAAAAGGAGGCACTCGGACTCCCCCGAGTCCCTCACTATGGGCACTGACTTTGATGAAGGAGAAGGTTCCCCCAGGTCACCTCCCGAAGACTTCTCCTTCAGAGAAATCATGGAGATCGCCAGAGTGGAGGTTGGTCAGCCCCAAAACCTTCTGGGGATGAGTCAGTGTTCCTGGAGGCCTTTGCCACGGGCCCATCTACTTCCTGGGTGTCTCTGCCAGCGGACCCCTTGGTAGACCTTATCACCACGCGGGCATGGAAGGAGCCTGACACCGTAGAGCCCATCCCCAAGCGCCCTGACAACGTTTTATCACCCCCTTCCGACAGGCAACCTTGGTCAAAAGGAGCCCCAGTTGACGATATGTTAGTTGCAGTGGCCACAAAGAAAGGACTAGCACAGGAGAGATGTTCTTCGTGTTTCACTGTTGCAGTCATTACATTTGGGTAATCTGCTTGCAGGTTGCCCTCAGTCAGCCTGAATTCCAAAGTCTTGGGTCCTGCGTCGGTTGCTGTCTTCTCTTCCATGACATCAGGTCGTCAGGGGTACAAAACATGCAGCTGACACCATTTTCTCCAGTCTTTCTTGCCACGCCCGAAGCAGAAGCATTTCGCAAGTGCTGGTCGGCTGACTACTGAAATATTCATGTTTGAGTTTCAGAACCGAAGTCTTCACTAAAGCTAAGTACCCCGTTGGGGAAACTTTTTTCTTGCTTTTTACTGATGTCAGAAAAAGTTAATAATTGTATTACTTGTGGAAAGCAAATACCTCATAAGGATTTCCATCTATACTGTATTCCTTGCCTAGGCCCTGATTACAATGTGCTTGGCTGTCGGTTTTGTGCTAGATTTAACCAACACACTATTAAGCGTCGGTATATTTTTGCATCAAAGTATTTTGGAAACAGATTTAACTACCCAGAAATGTCGTCTGATAGCAATCCGACTACCGGAGTACATAAAAAACGCAAAGAAAAGGACAGAGAAAGGCAGTCGAGATCCAAAACCGACGACAAAGCTTCTCGTAAGCTAGTCGCCAGTTCGCCGGTACTCATGCGCTTTCGCAGCCCGTGATACCCGCTACCTTTGAGTCGCAGGCCTCGACCGACACCCATATGGAGTCCGGCATGCCACAAGATACTCAAGGTATTGGACCAATGGATGTATCTCCCTCAGATGGGTCCATAGCCGCTGAGCAGGTACTGGCTTCTGAGGGTGTATTCAAATCTCAACATTTGTACATCAAACCGACGACAGCTGCAAAACCAAAAACAAAAGGAACTTCTAAACCTGAAAAACTGACGCATGAGCCACGTGCACAGGCCTCTATGCCTAAAAAAACAGATGATCAAAATGGCTGAAGACCTTATTACCTTGATCAGGGGTACCCAACCCCCCTCCAGATAAGAGGCCTAGGCAAGACACTGATTATGAATCTTCAGATCAAGTTTCTATTTCTTCTGATTCCTCTTCTGATCAGGAATTATCTGTTCCTCCCTATGAGGATTCTGATGCTGAGGAGTCTATTTCATCTGCATCTCCTCCTGAGGATTATTCATTTGGAGAAACATTGCATACCTTGAGGGAGCATTTTCACTGGGAGAGTCAAGACTTCTCAGAATCAAAAAAGAGGCTCAGGGATTTCCTTCTTCTCCCTCAGCACAGGCCTTTAGCCATTCCCCCTGTCCTAGACATTGTGGATGATGTGTTTTCGGAGTCAAGCTTGACCTCTGACTCCTTACCTCCGGCTCCCAGTAAGCCTGACAGATATTACAGGGTCTCTGACTCGCATACATTTTTATTCAGAAACCCTGCTGCTGATCCTGAAACTATTTCACAGGGTCCAAAGGGAGTTAAGACCTCGACAGCAAAAAATCCTACCCTCTCTGACAGAGATTCAAGGGTACTGGACAGATGGGGAAAAAAGGTTTATACATCTGCAACCTTGGCAATCAGGGCCTTAAATTGTCAATTTCATATGCTTAAGTACCAACAACATGTTATGGGATTGCTGAAACAGAAAATTATGTTGATTTCAGAATGTGCAGAAAATAAAGAATTGCAGGAATTATTGCATGCAGATGAACAAGTAGGAAAGAGTACTTTGCAATGTGGGTTTGATTCCTTAGAGGCCTCCTGCAGGGCAGCAGTTACTGTATCTGTGAATAGGAGGCATGCCTGGTTAAAGGAACAAAATTTGCCTGATCATGTTAAAGCTAAACTGCTAGATGCACCTTTACAGCATGATTCTCTGTTTGGTATTAAGGCAGAAGAGGTTTTAAAGAAAATGGAAGACAAAGCTAAGTCTATGCAAACTGTTAAAGACTTTATACAAGTGCAGCCACCAAGGTTCAGTAGACACTGGCCTACAAAAAAATTGGTCCTTTCCTGTGTCAGACAGAGCTCAAAGGGGCAAATCCAGACACCCTAAGGGTTCCAGATACCAGGCGCAAGATTCTTACAGGTCAAAGCAATGGGGCGCTTCTACCTCCAAATCTGGAGAAGATAAAGCGCAAACCTACAGAAAGCAATCCCATTGACTTCCTTCTGCCTATACCAAGCACTTATCTTTTGGCAGCACCCATAGGGGGAAAATTAGCACTTTTTGCTCAAAATTGGCAGTTAATAACCCACAACAAGTGGGTACTAAACATCGTATCACAGGGATACAGATTCCATTTCCACACTCTGCCAATGGCAAATGGTTGGCCAGATCTGCTAAAAAAATCACTGGGCAGAGGCACAGAAACAAGTTACGTCCCTCATGTATATGGTGGCCATTCAGATAGTACCAGAAGAGTAAAAACCTTGTCCTTTTTCCTGAAGACTGTTCTTGATACCCAGAAAGGACACAAGGCCTGGCGGCCAATACTGGATTTATCGATTTTGAACACATACCTGGACATTCCAAAATTCAAAATGCTGACTTTGCAGTGGCGTCTGCCCATACTGGGCAAGAATGCTTGGCTGGTGACATTAGACCTAAAAGAGGCATACCTGCATGTCCCAATAAGACAGTTGTGCAGAAGATACCTCAGATTCAAGGCTGGCTTAATGCATTACCAATTCTCTGCACTGCCCTTTGGCTTATCTATTGCGCCCAGGGTCTTTACAAAGTGCCTGGCACCAGTAATTGCATTTTGCAGACAAAGAAGTATACAAATATATCCTTACTTAGACGACTGTCTAATTCAAGCAGAGAACAAGGACATTCTTCTTTGACATCTGGCGTTTGTGAAAAGGCTTCTAACATGCCTAGGGTACACAATAAACGAAAAGAAATCACAACTGGTACCCTCTCAAAAGATAACATTCCTGGGTGCACAACTGCCCAGATGGCTTATCTCACGCCAGACAAGCAAAGGCAACTGGCTACTTACTTCAAACTGATGGCAACAAAGACCCACTTATCTGCAAGACAAATTCTGCAGGCTCTGGGCTTCATGGCATCCTGCAGCCTACTGATTCCATATGCAAGATTGCATATGAGGAAACTTCAGTGGTGCCTGAAAAGTTTGAGTCAACTTTCTCACAGTCTGGAAGCAGTGATTCCTCTCATACCCTGCCTACAACAGGAGTTTCTATAGTGGGCAAAGGCATGTCACCAAAATATGGGACAGCCCTTCACTCTCCCCCCTGCCAGCCAAACCTTAACAACAGATGCATCGGATTATGCCCGGGGCCCCACATGGCAGGAAGATGCATTCAGGGCATATGGACCCCAAAACAAATCCGTCTACATATCAACCAGAAAGAGATACTAGCTGTTCAAAATGCACTAACAGCCTTCAAGGACTTAACTTCATCCAGGACAACTACTGATAAAGACGGACAACACCACAGTCATGTGGTATATAAACAAGCAAGGAGGCACACACTCATACCCCCTTTGCAGATTAGCCATGACACTGTGGGACACAGATTTGACCTACCAAATACATCAAGCTCAATTCCTGCCAGGGAAACAAAATACACTGGTGGACAATTTAAGCAGAAACCTTATGGAGCCTCAAGAGTGGAAACTAAATCCACAAGTATTCAGCATGATAACACAGAAATGAGGGAGCCCAGACATAGATCTATTTGCCTCTCCTCAAAATTATCAATTGAAAAGATTCTGCACAAAGACTTATCACAGACAAGCATGGAAAGTGGACGCCTTATCCTTTAGTTGGAAAAACATCAGTTTACGCCTTTCCTCCTCTTCCTCTTTGCCCCAAGGTCCTCCTAAAAGTCAGACAGGAGCAACCAAAGATGATACTAATTGCCCCGGACTGGCCCCGCCAGTACTGGTACCCAGTCCTAAGGAACTTGTCTCAATACACAGCTTGGACCTTACCTCAAACACCTCAACTACTGTCCCAGCAAAACAGTCAGATCCTGCACAATCAGCTGCAGACACTGAACCTGGCAGCATGGCTGATCATGTATACAAACAACACCTCTCAGTAAAGCGGTGATGGATGTCATTTTGGAAGCCAGAAGGCCTAGTACTAGAAAATCTTATGCTTACAAATGGCGTGGAATCGAGCACAAGGAACTGATACAGTAAAATCAAATATTCCTCCGATATTACAATACTTAACCAAGATGCTTGACAAAGACCTATATTTCTCATCAATGAAAATCCATGCCTCTGCCATTTCGGCTCATTACAATACAAAGCCACCAATCTTTTCTCATCCTTTACTATAGCAGTATCTTAGAGGAGTCAAAAATTTAAGGCCTCCTAGATCATCACCATTACCTGCATGGGACCTCAATTATGTGTTGGAAAAGCTCACCCTGACTCCATTTCAACCAGCTGCTACCGCTGATATAAAGTTCTTATCATGGAAAGCAGCTCTGCTACTGGCAATTACTTCAGCAAGAAGAGTTTCAGAGCTACAGGCCCTCATGGCTGTAGTGCCTTTTATCATATTTTACCCAGAGAGGGTGTCTCTGAGAACAAATCCTACTTTTATGCCTAAGGTGGTTTCCAATGTAGCTCTTAACCAAACAATTCATCTGCCAACTTTTTATCCAAATTCGCAGAACAAAGTGGAGAGAATTCTGCATTCCTTGGACGTACACAGACAGCTAAGAGTCTACTTGAGCAGGACTAAAGCTCTAAGAAAAACTGAGCAATTACTAGTATCATATGCTGCAGGATCCGAAGGAAAGGCTATTTCAAAGCAGACCATTTCAAAGTGGATACGCCACTGTATCCATTTCTGCTACTCACACCATGGTAAACCTGTGCCCAAGGGCATTAGGTCTCATTCCACCAGAGCTGCAGCCACTTCAGCAGCTTTTCTCAGAGGAGTACCAACCAAAGACCTTCTAGAGGCTGCTACTTGGAGTTCAGTTCACACCTTTACAAAGCATTATCATTTGCCTCTCTACTCTAAATCCAGGGCAGGCTTTGCCACTGCAGTGCTGCAGGGCCTTATAGCCGCACCTAATGCTGTTTAGCTCCAGCTTCCCAACCACAGCTTTGGGATTCTACCCAAATGTAATAACTGCAACAGTGAAACACGAAGAACATAGTACAGTTGTGTACACTTACCATAAATGTAGATGTTCGAGTGTATTCACTGTTGCAGTCCAGGTTACCCTCCCGCCATCCCCCTGTCATTCTGGAGTTTATCTTTCCTTCTCTATCTTCTACAACCTATGTGGTGTATTTGCTTGTAGATGAAAGTAAAGTTTATATTGATGCATGTATATATATATATACATATGTATATATATATATATATATATATATATATATATATATATATATATATATATATATATATATGCTACCTTTTTGGGGACACCTGACATTGGGGGCAAGAAAAACTAAAGAAAATGGTGTCGGCTGCAAGTTTTATACCCCTGACGACCTGACGTCATGAAAGAGAAGACAGCAACCGACACAGGACCCAAGACTTTGGAATTCAGGCTAACTGAGGGCAACCTGCCAGCAGATTACCCAAATGTAATAACTGCAACAGTGAATACACTCGAACATCTACATTTATGGTAAGTGGTACACAACTGTACTTTTCTCAGTCCACCCTCCAGACAAGGAGTCCAGGTCGGTGGATAGGTTTGCAAAGCATGTCTATTCCTCAGCGACCTTTTCAATCCATGCGTTGAACTGTTTGGCACATGTGATCCGGCTTCAACAAGGCCCTGCTTCGGAATTCGCTGAGTCGCCCCCAGAGTCTTTATCGCTGCAGGACAGACAGTAGTTCTCTGCAAAAATGTGTACTGTGAAGTCAGTCTCAAACACATCTATGCGGCTCCTTTCCCATGCCACGGAAGGAGCAGCTAGGGTGGCTGGGACAGGCATAGCCATGAGGCGTCATGCCTGGCTCAGGTTGTGTCAGTTCGCAGACCCTTTCAAGGCGTCGTTTGTCAATGCTCCCTACGACGGGTCTTCCCGTTTTGGGAAGACGGTACTTGACACACTTGTCCATAGTGAAAAGGCATGGAAGACTTTGTCTGCCATCAGGATCTGCTTCTCTAACCCTCCACGGTCCTTCTCTAGGAATCAAAGAGGGCAGAAGAAGATGTGGTTCCAGAAATCTCAGTTTTCCCGGAATTCTCAGGACAACTATTCCCCCAGAGGCAGAGGGGGACAGGATCGACGCCGACCCAGAGGTAGAGGGGGTCCCAGGAACTTTGGGTCTAGGGAACCCTTTTCTGATAGACAGCAGCCCTGAGGGGTTGCCCGACTGTATTACTCTGGAAGCAGTCGGGGGAAGATTGTCCTTACACCCAGCGGCATGGGAGCCCATTACGACAGATCACTGGGTGTTACAGATAATACCCAGAGGTTACACTATCCTATTTGTTGCCCCTCCAAATATTCCAAAACACCTCCTGGATGTTCCACCTGCTCACAGGGGGGCCACAGCTCTAGAGGTTTCAATGCTGCTTCTCAAACGAGCCATCAAACAGGTCCCTCCCAATCAGTCCGGATCAGGCGTCTACTCAAGGTTCTTTGTGGTGCCAAAAAAAGACGGGGGACCTCAGGCCCATACTAGACCTGTCAACATTGAATCTGTCTGCAGCCAAACAGTAATTCCGGATGGTCACCCTACAGTCCATTCTACCTCGTCTCCGAGAGTGTGACTGGATGTGCTTCATTAAACCTCCAGTATGCTTACTATCACGTCAAAATACACAGAAGCTCCAGGAGGTTTCTGCGCTTCTGGCTGGGAGCCAGTCATTTTCCAGTTCAGAGCCCTACCCTTCAGTCTCACCACAGCCCCCAGGGTGTTCACCAAGGTAATGGCAGTTGTAGCGGCTCACCTGAGGCTTCAGGGTATTCAGGTGTTTCCTTACCTTGACGACTGGCTCTTCACTGCACCCAGCAAGCATCACCTGTGTCTGGCCCGAGATTACTTCATTCGGTTGGCAGATCTACTGGGAATTACAGTCAATGTTCAGAAATCCCAATTGCAACCAGTACAAGTTCTAGACTTCATTGAGGCACAGCTAGACACTGTGCAGATGAATGTATTCTTAACTCCAGACAGGATCTTACACCTCAGATGCCACATAGCTCAGATAGCGAACTCCAATTCTCCAAAGGCGAGCAAGGTTCTCCGGGCTCTGGGCTCCATGGCTGCCTCCATATCGATTCTCCCTTGTGTGCGCCTTCATATGCGGGTTCTTCAATGGACTCTGGCTGTTCAGTGGTCTTGGCTAGACCTGCCCGTGGAATTTCCGATCAGGATCAGTCACGTCTGCAGGACATCTCTTCTTTGGTGGTTAAGTTCACCGGAGATATCAGAAGGACGCCCCTTCGCGTCATCTCCAGTCCAAGCCACAGTGACCACGGACGCCTCCCAACTCAGGTGGGGGGGGACACTGTTTGGGAAGGACAGTTCAAGGCACGTGGTCCCAGTCAGAGACCAAGTTGCACATAAATGTTCTAGAGATGAGGGCTGTGCTTTTAGCGTTGGAAGCCTTTCACACTGTCTTTCCTCTTGGATTGATTGCAATTCAGTCAGACAACATGTTGGTTGTCTGGTATGTCAGTAAGCGGGGGGAACCAGATCCTAACCCCTATGTCGCGAGACCATGAGAGTGTGGGAATGGGCGATCTCCACCGGTCGTTTTTTGTTAGCAACGCACATCCTGGGGTGCTTCAACATTTTAGCAGACAGATTGAGTCGGGCTATTCTGATGCCGTACGAGTGGTCTCTGAAACAGTCAGTATCGGAGGAGATCTTCCGTGCATGGGGTCAGCCTTGCTGCGATCTCTTTGCATCTCCATCCAATGTGAAGTGCAGCAAGCTCTTTGCTCTGATTCCCTCACCAGGGGAAGTCCCCAGAGACGCTCTAGTCTATGCTTGGCCCCCTGGGCTTCTATATGCTTATCCACCATTGCCACTCATTCCAAAGATTCTTCAGAAAGCTTGCCAACTTTGGTGCAAAGTTATCCTCATTGTCCCGTTCTGGCCTTGTCAGGTTTGGTTCCCATTCCTTTGGTCTCATCTCTTAGCTCCCCCATGGGTTCTGGATCCCTGCCCGGATCTAATATCCCATCCGCCCGATCTGAGCAGCCTCAAGCTGACAGCTTGGTTGCTCCAGTTCCGTTGATTGCCAGGGCTCCCGGTCTTTCATCCCTGGTAAAATCCATTCTGGTAGCTTCTCTTAAACAGTCCACTAGGAAACTTTATCGCAGTAAATGGAAGCGCTTTTCCATTTGGGCCTCTCAGAGAAAACTAGATCCCTTTAAAGCCCCTGTTTCAGCGGTGTTGGATTTCCTGTCTGGCATTTTTCAGCAAGGAGCTAGTTCATCCACAGTGAAAGTACAATTGGCAGCCATTTCTGATTTTCATGTTGGTGAAGACAACATTGTCTTAGCCTCCTCTAGGCTGTGTAAGGCTTTTCTTAAAGGTACTTTTCTGTTACGTCCACCTGTTAGGGATTCAGTGCCTCCTTGGGACCTTACCTTTGTTTTACAGGCATTGGTGTCTCCTCTGTTTGAACCTGCAGCTTCGGTGGATTTGAAATTTTTATCCTAGAAGACAGCTTTCCTAGTCATCATTACATCTGCTAGGAGGGTTTCTGAGCTTCAAGCTCTGTCTGCCGTGCCTCCGTATTTGATCTTCCACAAGGATAGGGTCTCTCTCCGTACTAATCCTTCCTTCTTACCCAAAGTGGCATCTGAAGCAAACATAAACCAGTCCATTAATCTGCCCATTTTCTTCCCTAACTTCCAAAATAAAGGTGAATACTAACTCCATTTGTTAGATGTTCAGACAGGTTTGTTTTTGTCTTCATAGAACAAAATATTTCCGCAAGACTGACCAATTGTTTGTTTCATTTTCCAAAGCATTTCTGGGAAAAGCTATTTCTAAAGTTTCTTTGGCCAGATGGATCACTCTTTACATTTCACATGCCTATAAAGCAAAAGGTTTATCTCCTCCTGGTATTGTTAAGGCTCACTCTACCAGGTCCATGGCGACTTCTGCTGCCTTTTGGTCTAGGGTTCCTTTGGACAACATTTGTGCAGCAGCAACCTGGGCCAATTCACATACCTTCATTTCCCATTACAAATTAGATCTGATTTCTAGGGGTAGAGCATCCTTTGTCTCTGCGGTGCTCAGGAATATCCTTCCATAAGGGCCTCCCAGGATTGGAGTAGCTGGGGACTCTGTCCCAGAGGTTGCAGATAAAATGAAGTTAACTACTTCAGATAAAGAAGTTATGTACTCACCATAACGTTCCATCTGAGTAGTTATACTTAATTTTTCTGCAACATTCCCTCCCTCCGTTCCCTGGATCTTGTCCTGTCTTTTCAGATTTGGTTCATTGGGCTAAGTTGCTTATGTATTTAGTTGCAGCAAGCTCGATCTGAGGGAAGATAGGAGATGGTAGTGCATTATGGGTAACGGGAGGAGCTTGGAGCAGATGCTAGAAAAAAGTTGCTGGCTCGGATCCGATACGGATCCGTATACCCACAGGTTGCAGAAAAATGAAGTATAACTACTCAGATGGAACGTTATGGTGAGTACATAACTTCTTTTTATTATAACCAGCCTATGAAAAGAACAGTTGATAGTGGCTAAATTCCTCCTGCATTCATTCCTGGAGACCCTTTGTTCTTCAGCCACCAGCAGCAGCAGTGACCACGGATGTCTCCTCCTCCTTGGGGTGGGAGGGATCATTACAGGAGGAGGGTGATCCAAGGATTATGGAGTCCAGAAGAAGCCAACCTTCACATCAGTGTCTTGGAGATAAAGGCAGTCATTCTCAAGTAGCAGAAATTTCAGGATTACCTTTCTCCTGGATGATTTCTATCCAAACAGATAGTATAACAGTTGTTTGGATCGTCAGCAAGCAAGGGGAGACTAGATCTAATCCCCTTATAGTGGAAAGATATGAGGGTGTGGCTCTGGTTGATTAGTTTTTATCACTTTCTAATTGCAGTACACTTTCCTTTGAAATCCAGTTGCCTGTAGACAGGCAAAGCAAGTCCTTCTTGATGCCTCATAAATGATCTCTCAGTGTAGTGGTGGTACAACAGATTTTTGGGCGCTTGGGCCAATCTTGCTTTGATTAGTTTGCTTCCCCATCAACACCAAGTGCAAGAAGTTTTTTAGAGTGATCCTCTAGAGGGACAGTTGTTTAAAAAAGCTGTAGTCGAGCAGTGGCTTCCTGGGCTTCTTTATGCTTATCTCCATGTAGCCTTAATCCCGATATTTCTGCAGAAAGCAATAAAATGCTAAGCCACAGTGAACCTCATTGTTCCCTTTTGACCTAGGCAAATTTGTTTTCCCATCCTAAGGCCTCGGATCTAGAAACCCTACCCCCCCTCAATTTTAGAACCCAGACAGGATCTACTTTCCCACCCATATGGGAAACTTCACCTGACACTTCACAACGAAAGACTACCTGCTTCTTGGTTTCTTCACTTCCGGTAATGGCCAGTAATCTAGCCTTGTCCATTGATGTAGTTAGGATTCTGTTAGCTTCCCAGAAGGAATCCACTGACAGTCTTTATCATGTAAATTGAAAACTTTTTGTGAGCTAGGCATCTTCTCAGGGTAGTATCATTTATCTTCTCCTTTTTGGGTTTGAGTCCTGGCGAACATGCTTAAATCAGGTTCCAGCCTTTTTACAATTCAAGTACAGTTAGCAGCCATTTCAAATTTTTAGCCGGGTTATGAAGCCTACTGTCTGGTTTCTTGTAAATTCTGCAACCCCTTTCTAAACAGAGTCTCCTTCCTCCGACTGTCAGTTAAGGTGCTGGTGCCTCCATAGGCTCTAATTTTCGTAATGGAAGCTTTAACAAAGTCACTTTTGAGACAGAATCCCCTGCACCCTTGAAGTTTATCTCTTGGAAAACTTTGTTCTTGATTGCTATCACTTATGCCAGGAGAGTAGTAGAGTTGCACACCCTATCCTCTTCAGTTCCTTATTTGGTGTTTCACAAAGATAGGGTCCCTGCATACTAATCCCCTTGTTCTTCCCAGGGTGGCATCTGAAACAAACATAAACCAACCAATTCACTTACACATCTTTTCTCCATATTGTTCAGATAAAGGTGAATATATCTTTCATACCCTGTACAGACATTGGCAACTTAGATTTTGCCTACACCATAGCAGAATCTTCAGGAAAGTCTCACTATTCTTTTTCTCCTTTGCAGTCAATAAACCTGAGTCAAGAGTGTCCAAAGTCACCCTCTCTAGGTGGCCTTCTGTTTGCAGTTCTTATGTTTATTCAATCCACGATTGCCCATTTCCATGCAGACCAGTTCTTCAGTTGATGAGATTTGTTCAGCAGCAGCATGGTCTGCATTGCATATCTTTGCTAGCATTACAAATTAGATATATGTTTAGGTCTAGGGCTTCTTTTGAAGGTCTCCTGTCGTGATGCTGCCCTAGTATCCTGTAGCTGAGAATTCTGAGCAGATGGACAGAATTACTACGATACAGTAGTTATGTACTTGTCATAATGCTGGATGATTTCATTGACATCTGTCTGACACGACAGCCCACCCTCTGTCCCCCTTCCAAATTGTCATCTTGTAGGACCAGGAGGACTTCATGTTTTGCTTTGTATTACCTTGAAGCCACTTTGATTAACTGGTGCCAAACTGTATTTGTGGTATCTTCGCACACATTATGCATTATGCCAGAATAATTAATGGGGCTCAAAGCTGGAGTACTAGTTTTGCCAGCTCAAATCTGACAAGTGGCTTGAGGATCCCTAAGTTGTATCAGACGGACATGAATGACAGTATCCAGCATTATGGTAAGTATATAATTGCCATTTTTGTTATAAAATGCATTTATAAAGTTGAAGTACCTATAAGCTAGATGTGATCTGCAGATGTAAGTCTTTGTTTTGGGCCACAGTAATGAAAGGTGGGTTCTCATTCAGGGGACCATCCAGGAAGGTAAGCTTCTGTCTCTTTCCTGCTGTTAATAAGAATGGATCTCCTCGTGCCAGATATGAATGTTACCCACTTATTATTAACAATAGATTTGGATATAGAGTATTAACAATAGATTTGGATATACAGGTTCATCCTTATGAACATACCTACCAACTTTTCCCGTTCCCTGTTGCTGAACTGGTCTGTGGGCTATTATTATTGTATTATGCTTTGCTTTTGCATGACAATTATTTGTTTTGTTTGTATTTACTAAATGGATTAGAGCTATGAGTCACATAGACCATTTCTTAGACTTAACTTGGGAGCACTATCTTGATAAGTGAGTTGCTCAGAGTTACACAGCAAATGGAGGCTGTAAGACTCAAACTCTGTACTTTTGAAAGGAATTTAACAGCTCATAGCTGTAATACTCCGCTCTAGCTGGCAACTATGATCTAGAGAGGAAATTCATTTTGCAGAGCATTATTGTTAAAAGCAAAGTGGTTAATAACATGGGTTAATTTTGGGTGCTGTGATACCTAATGGTTGACAAGAATGGACCTTCTCATCCAATTTGTACAGTTGTGTAAAATGTTAACATAACAGTAGATGTCTTTTTCTTCACTGTTGCAGTATTCCTAACTGAAAGGATCTTCTGCTAGGGATAGTCCAACGTCTGGCCAGTATACCAATGCAGGAGCCGAGCCGTACGTCCCATGTGTGCTGCCCGTGCACAGCATAGGGCATAAAGATGATAAACAGATGCATACATTCAGAACTGCAGAACTGACAAAGCCCCAGTTGGAGTAGAATGTCCCTAGGGACAAGAAATAACATGTGTATCCAGAAGGAGAAAAGAAAGAAGAACGCCTCAGCCATGAGGGCAAGAAGCACAGGCTAGAGCGAAGGGAGGAGGGAGGTAGCAAATACTGCAACAGTGATGAGAAGGACATCTACTGTTAGGGTAAAATTTTACACAACTGTGCTGTGTCCTTCCACACCACTGTTGCAATGTTCCTAACCGAAAGGAGTGTACAAAAGCTCAAGAGGAAACGTGGGAGGGGGAAGGCACTGAAGAGCCTTCTATAAATCCATGCAGGATGGCCCAGACAAGGCTAGCTTGAGTCCTGAAAATTAAATCCAATTTGTAATGTTTAGTGAATGTATGGACGAAATACTAAGTAGCAGACTCAAGTGTGGAATTGGTATCCAGACCCCTGAAAAAAGCACCAGAGGAAAGAAACAGCTCTGGTAGAATGAGCCTTAACAGAAGAGGAAAGGCATTTACCATGAAAAGAATAACAAAAAAAATGGCTTTAGAAAGACAGGAAGAGATGGTCTGTCTAGAAACAACTAAACCCAAAGACCTGGGATGAAAGGAAACAAAGTTTTTCAAATTTGAGAATAACTTTACCACTCCACAAACCAAGTACTGTATAAGATAAATACGATAGTCCAGGATTAAACAGCAAGTTTAATAGATTCTAGCATCTTGGCAATGCTGCCTTCAGAACTTATTATTCAACCACACCTTTTATACAGTAAAAAGTCACAACCAGTAAAACAATTAGTTAATTAAATAATTAAATTAAAACTTTCCAATTACATGACATATTTATCCCTACAGGATTTAAAGTACCAAACTTCAAAATAAGCAAAGCTTCCTTATATAGAAGCTTGCTTTTAATATTACAATATTCACTCCTTTCTATTTTTTCTAAAATAGTGCCTTGTAAACCCTCGGGGTCCCCATTATGATACTTTAAAAAAATGTTGTGCAAGAGGACTTTCTTATTTTGGGGGTTTTATATCAATAACATGCTCTTGAAGATGAAGTTTAAAATTTCTTTTGCTCTCCCCTATATAAAACTTATTGCATGGGCACTTCAATGCATATATAATACATTCTGTATTACAACAAAAATTTGCTAAAACATTAAATTTCTTACCATTAATATATTGAAAAGTTTGTACTGCATGTTTGCACAAAATACATTTTCCACAGCGAAAGGTACCTGTTAAATGTGGATCCTTATAAATACTAGGACATGGAATTGTAAATTTACTATATACCAGTCTGTCCTTAATACTACGCCCCTTTTTAAATGAAAAAGACACAATATTGTTTTATAATTGGGACCACCTTGTCACTCAGTAAATCATACGTCATAACCATGTACATTTTCTTTTCTTCTTTTATACAGTCCATGTTGATTTTACCCAAATTGTTATTATTCTTCCTGATATTTTCATTCTTGACCTTACTAAGTGCCCCTCTCACAATACTTTCTCCATATCCCCTTGCAACAAATATCTTTAATGTTTTATTATATTTTTTCTCCAAATTATTCTCATTATTACAGAAGCGTTTCTCATAAATTCACCATATGGTAATGATTTCAAAAGATGGGGAGATGAAAGCTGGTTCTATGGAGAAAATGATTAGTATCTTCAAATTTTCTCTGTATTGTGGTGGATATACCACCACCGCTAGTACCTTTTAAGAATAAATCTAGAAACACTACTTGTATATCACAGGCTGAGATTTCAAATGTCAAACCAAATCTATTATTTATTCCATCTATAAATTTGTCTACCTAATTTTTACCTCCTTTACATAGAAATATAAGATCATCTGTGTATCTATAATATTGGCAAACATATGTATTAAAGAATTAATTCTTATACAAATATTCATACTCAAAAAGGCGTATCATAATATTAGCATACACTGATGCATAGGGGGCACCCATAGCTGTACCCTGCTCTTGGTGATGCAGCGTGCCATTGAATTGAAAAAAATGATGTTTTAAACCAAGTTCTACCAATTCAACAATGTACATGGATACAGGACTATCACCCAGTGCAAATCTTAATGCCTCAATACCACAGTTGTGTTTAATATTAGTGTATAAACTCTTGGCATCAATCACTAACCAAAACATATTCTCTTCCCACTGGGAGTCTTTTATTTTACTCAAAAAATCAAGCGTATCTTGAATGTATGAAATTTATTTTTTTAACTCCATTCAACAAATAGTTGTGTAAAAAAATGTCAATTTTATTCAGAAAGTTTTTACACGCTGACACTACAGGTCTGCCTGGGGGATTGGTCATATGTTTATGTATTTTTGGCAAATAATAGAAGGTTGCCATTTCACAACCTTCTATATCAAACTTCTTATCAGTATCATTCTTTATAAAATATCCTAATCTGTTCCCGTTTAGCAACCACTCCTCATAATCTAGAAGGGCTTTTTTATAACACTCAACATCAACTACACTATATATATTCCTATCATTTAGATGTTCATAAAAACATCCTAAGAAAGTGTTTGTAGTATAGCATAACCCGTTTGTTACCTTTATCTGCTGTTTTAAAAATGATGTCTTTCTTATTGCTCAACTTTTGCAAGGCATCCCATTCACCTTTGGTTAAATTGTACCTCACTTGGTTTTTACATTTAACAAACTCAGCAAAAATATTTTCGACTGAAAAGTTCACCATGATTGAAAATTGTTGAACCCCTTCATGCTTAAAAGGGGGAATACATTTCGTCTTACAAGGTACTACATCCATATTTAGTTTACAATAGGCATTACTTTCACCAACATTATCAGGTTCTGAAGAGCATGAATAAAAAACTTACATCAGTATCATCAGAACTATCTAGTACATATTCATTAACATTTTCACTATCCATTTCATGAAAAAAGTTCCAAAGATGTAACTTTCTCACGAAGCAAAAATGTCTTTTTTAATCATATACAGTCTTGGTATAACCGTTGGAACAAACTTGAAACCAAGATTTAACACAACAACTTCACAGTCATTCAAAGCATATCCCGATAAATTTACTATATAACTATTATTTAAAGAACAGTTAAAATCAAGTTCTTTTAAATTTTTTGTACCTTGACTGTTGTTGCTGTTGCTGGTACTTATTCATTCTTTGTTGTTGCACATAACCATCCGTTTATGGTTCAAAGGTACTTCTGCCCCGCTTTTTGTTGTTGTCATCCCTTTTGTCACGAAAAGTCTGGTTAAGATATTGTGGTTCCTGTGCTGAAAGTAACACAGGATAATCCATATTGTCACTGTCCCAGTTGGTGGATTCTTCTGTAAAATCAGAGCGCCAGCATTTTCTAATGGCTTTTTATGATCTTCCAGAACTCTAAAGCGTACATCTTTACAGCGCGTTTTTTGATTTTCTTTTTCCAAAGAAAAGCGGAACCTCTTTTATAATCACCCAAGTCTCTTAAGAGTTTTTTCTTTTTTATAGCCAAAATTTGCTTTTTAGATTCAGTTAACTTCATGTTGATGTCTCCCAAAATGTGCTGTAGCTTACTAATAGAGGAATCTGTTGTTAATTGATCACAAATATTGGATATTTCATCTTTTAAATTACATTGTTTCAATAAGTCCCATTCTACTAAAATAGACATCCACTCTATAGAGCATTTGTGAGCTGCCATAACCCACCTTTTTTGGGACTTGACATCTTCCTCATCATTTGTGTCAAATGGGGTTGTTGGGCTTTTAAAAGCCCTTAAGCGGTGGGGTGTAGCATCAAGATGTTCATCGTGTTTCACTGTTGCAGTCATTACTGTAGGGTTCTTCCTGCCGGCAGGCAGTCCTCGGTCGGCCAGAATCCCAAAGTCTGGGTCCGGCGTCGGCTGTTCAGTCATGCTCCCTGACGTCCGAGCGTTAGGAGTACAAAGCTGCCAGCCGATGCCATGTTCTCCATTCTTTCTTGCCATGCAGTGAAAGCAGTTCGCAAGTGCCGGTCGGCTGACTCCTGATTTAAGCGGTGGGGTGCAACATCAAGTTCTAGGTAATGTCTCAAACTAAGAATGTTAAAATGTACCGCCAGTTCTTTATGCATGAGTTTATCCAATTTATCATACAACTGTTGCATTTCCGCAGACAAGCTACCTTGTCCGATAGATTAAAAGGGGTTGCTGCTCCTCCTTTTGTTCTCCTCGCTTAGGAATTTCTCCCATGGCTTCGTACCTTCCATATTACAGAACATCACCCCTCTGTTGTTAGCTTGCTTGCCCATATGGATGGTATATTGCTCGATACTACATTGAGACGAGTCCCCTTGTTCCTGCCTAAAAATTCTAGGCAGGTCAAGCTTAGAATCACTGGACATGAAAAAGGCAAATAACTTTAGTTTTATCCAAATAATATCTAAGCTGTCTATGCAAATCCATGGTGTGAAGAACATTGTGACTGGCAGACTGTGGATTAGGAAAAAAGGGAGACAAATGAATAAGTGATTAAGGAACAACTCCTTGACCATCTTAGGCATAGAAGGAGGATTAGTACAAAGAGACCCCCTGTCTCTGTTGAAAACTAAGAAAGGAGGAACAGCCATAAGAGCCTGAAGTTCAGTTACCCTTTTAGCTGAAATGAGAGCCAAAAGAACGGTCTTCCAAGTGCAGTCCTGTAAGGAATCAGAAGCAGCATGCTAAAAGGAGCCTGAGTCAGGTTTTTCAAGAACAAACTTGAGGTCCCAGGAAGGTGGAGTAGGCTTCCTTGCTGGAGGCCTGTTATGAAAGATGGCTTTAAGAAACTTCTTGACTTCAAACTTTGAGGCCAGAGGAGGAGTGAAGGGCAGGCAAGCAGAAATTGCTGACAGGTGAGCTTTAATTGAAGAATAAGGCAATCCAGCATGGAGCGGATCACACAAATAAGAGAGAACAAAAGAAACCTCTGCAGATAGGGGATCTTGATGGTGAGAGAGGCACCAGTCAGAAAATCTTTTCCAGTTGGACAAATATGATTTCCTGGTAGGGGGCTTCATGGCCTCCTACAGGACCCAAAGCATGTCCTCAGAAAAGAGGATCCTGAAAGGGCTCAAAACCCTATCACCCACAGTGTCAATTAGAATGGAAGTGTGAGGATGGATAAGAGACCCTTTGCCTTGTGTGAGAAGGTCCACCCGGTGAGGTAACGTGATGATTGCCGTTGGCCAAGTGAGAAAGAAGAGTGAATCAATGCTGTCTGGGCTAAAAGGCAGTCACTAATAAGATTTTGGGAGAGTCCTGTCTGATTTTATGCAGGACTCTTGGAAGCAGAGGAAGGGGAGGGAAGGCATACAGAAACATCCCCTTCCAAGGAAAAGAGAGGGCATCCACTTTCCAAGTCAGAAGACTTTGGATTCTGGAACAGAGTAGAAGAAGTTGTCTGTTCATAGGGGAGGCAGAAAGATCTACCTAAGGAGTATCCCACTGATGAACAGTGTCCAGGAACATATCTTTGTGAAGCATCCATTCATGAGCTTATGTGATGGACCCGCTCAAAAAATCTGCCACTAGATGTTCTCCGAAGGTATGTAAGTATGTAAACATCTTGAAGAGTCGCTCGATACTGGACATCTAGATCCCAGACCTGAAGAGCAAGCCTGCAGAGAAGATAGGACCTTATACCCCCTTGCTTGTTGACATGCCACATCATTGTAGTATTGTCTGTGAAAACTTTGAGGGGCCCGTGATGAAAGAGGGAATGAAAAGCTTGAAATGCTAGAAGCAGAGCCCTCATCTCCTTTATAGTGATGTGGTCCAACCTCTGATTTAGCGGCCAGAGACTCTGAACCATGAGACAGCTGAAGGAGGTCCCTCATCCCCATCCCCTGTCTTAGGTGTCTGTAAAGAGTTCTTGAGTCGGGGATGAAACATGAAAAGGAAGCCCTGGGTTGAGAGAAAGCTTGACAAGTTCACCACTGAAGCTCGGGGTTGACACAAGGGAGGAAGGGGACTGAGAATCCAGGGGGTGGCGATGTTTAAACCACACAGACTTGAGGTACCAGTGAAGCTTTTTCATATGGAGCCTGGCCAAAAGGAAGCATGGCAATGGTGGAACCCATGAACCAGACAACCCTGAGAAAATCCCTTTTCGTGACGGACTCCAGAGGAAGAATAGACTGGAAAAAGGTAATAAAAGATAGGACCTTGGGGGCATGCAGAGATGCCAGCATGGGGATGGTCTGGATCCTGCAACCAAGAAAAATGTGATCCTAAGAAGGAGTCGGAACTTATTTTTGAAAGTTTATGGTGAACCCAATACTCTGCAGTGTGGAAGTAATAAACTGGAGAACCTGAAGCAGAGCCTCCGGGAAGAAGCTTCAATAAGCAGATTATCCAGATAGGGAAAGATCTCTAAACTCTTCTTCTGCAAAAAACAGTGACAGGAGCAAGGCATTTGGTGAATACCCTTAGGGTAGTAAAGAGGCCATAGGGCAAAGCAGAGGACTGAAAATGCCAGGAAGAAACAGAAATGTAAAAATTTCCTGTAAAGAAGGTGGCTGGGGATGTGAAAGTAGGCATCCTAGAGATCCAGAGAGACCAAAAAGGCCTGGGGAAGAAGAGGAGGAAATAAGGTTTGACATCTAAAAAGAGAGAACCTTGAGAAAGGTGTTGAGCTGGGAAAGATCCAGAACTGGTTTCCAGGTGCCCTCCTTCCTGGGAATCAGAAACATTCAGGAGAAAACCCCTTCCCTACCTGGACTGGGGGTGCAGCTTGAATGGTGCCCAGGGCCAAAAGACAATGGAGCACCTGTGTGGAAATAAGCTTCTCCCAAGGAGGTTGAGGGATGCCCTAAAAGGGAAGAAGGGAATTCCAAACCATGAAATGTCCCTGGAGGATAATAGACAGAACCCAAGATTCTGTTGTGATCCTCATCCAGTTTAGATGGGATAGGGAAGGACGAAGGGATAGGGGACCTGGCCGAGGGGAAGGGTAAGCAAATTGTCAAAAAGAACCCAGCATAAACCGAAAGGGGAATTTCTGGGAAGTAGGAGTTTGAGTAGACTTGGCAGGGGGCACTCGTCTAGAACCTGTTTTACCTTTAAGTGGAAGATGAGACTGCCTGTGGTAATTCCTTTGAAACTTCTGAATAGCAGAAATAAAAGTATGTTTCAACTGTTGTAAGACCTTGCCCTTATCCTGAAGAGACTTGAAAAGTTCAGCAGCAGCAGTCGGTATCAGAGATTTTTATTGTCCAAAGGAGCATCCAGCAGTTTGGCCATAATGGCATCATCTTACCGCCTCATAACAGAACCAAATTCAGCAGCCTGGAGGAAGCATCAGCTGCATCATAGCTGCAGTTAATAGAATGGCGGGCAACTTGAGAGGTGGAAATCAACAGGGAAAGGGGGGAGGCCTTCCCCTCATATTCAGGAAGATTAGAAATAGCCTGAGAAAGGAGCACCAAAACATACATGGTCATATGAGTCTGGTAGTTGATGGCCTTGACAAGGTGGCAGCAGTATAAACCTTCTTGCTCAGCCTGTCCATGGCCCTGATGTCCTTCAAGAATGCAACTGCAGTCATAACATGTGGGTTGTCCTGCCTCAGGCAGCCCTCAGTCGGCTGGATTCCAAAGTCTGGGTCCGACGTCGGCTGATGTCGCATTTCTCTCCGACGTCAGAGCGGCTGGAGTACATAAGCATCAGCCGACGCCATTTTCTTCAGTCTTTCTTGCCGCGCGGTGCCCGAAGCAGAAGCAGTTCGCAAGTGCCGGTCGGTCAGCTCCTGTATTCTACGATACCGAAGTCATCAAAAAAGCTAAGTACCCCGTTGGGGACCTTTTCTTGCCTCAGCCGATGTCAGAAATTACTGAAAAAGTTAACAATTGTCTTTCTTGTGGTAAACAAATACCTCATAAGGATTTCCACTCTTACTGTCTCCCTTGCCTGGGCCCAGACCACGACGTCTCGGCCTGTGCTTGCTTCAACAAGCGCACTCTCAGGCGCCGGGCGGAGTTCGCTGAAGATTTTTTCGGCGATAATTTTGCTTACACCATGCCGTCGGATCTTCCGACATCGCAAACTCCCAAAAAGCGAAAAGACCGGGACCGACATCCTCGGCCCGCGTCTACCACCGACTCCATGCCAAAACCTAGCGCGAGTGCTCCGGTTCCCTCTGAGACGGTCTCTCCACCGCTCCGAACCGAAGACACCGCATTACCGACGACTCCGATTCCAGACATTCCTCCAACGACAGTTATCGATTTTCCTCCGGATACCGAAACCGAGGATATGCCCGAGACCATTGCTGTAGACAAGGTCACTCCTGCACATGGAGCTGCCAGGCCCCCTATGGCCATGTCTATTAAGGCCTACACTAGGGCTAAGGCAGCCAGCAAAACAAAGCATATCACTTCTAAATCCTTACCTCAGCCGACTCCAGAGACACAAATTATGTCCATGGCTGCTGATTTAATTTCCATGATTAGAGGTTCACAGGCCCATCCTGAGAGAGGATCCCAGCCTCATCCTGATAAAAGGCCCCGGGTTGAACCCTCGGACCCTACTCCTTCAGATGAAGATTCTGAGGGCTCTGTCCACTCTGATAGCCAGGAAGAGCTCTTCCAGACCTATGAGGACTCGGATGCAGAAGATTCCATCCCCTCGGCCTCCCCTCCTGAGGATATTTCCTTTGGGGAAGTTCTGCACACCATGAGGGAACATTTCAAGTGGCAAGGTCAGGAATATTCTGATTCTAGGAAACGCCTTAGGACTTACCTTAAGAAGCCTCAGTACAGGCCCTTAGCTATTCCTCCTGTACTTGATGTTCTGGATGATTTGTATTCTGACTCTAGTGCTACCCCTGATTCTCTTCCTCCTGCTCCAGCCAAGCCAGACAGGTATTACAGGGTCCCAGAAACTCATTCCCATTTATTCAGGGCCCATACTGCTGATTTGGAAACTGTTTCACAGGGGCCTAAAGGAGTTTCAGCCTCCACCTCAAAAAAATCCTTTGCCCTCCAACAGGGAAGCTAGGTCATTAGTGAGATGGGGCAAAAAGGTTTACACATCCACTACCTTATCTATGAGAGCTTTAAATTGCCTTTTTCATATGTTACAATACCAGGATTATCTGTTAGAAAATTTACAAAAAACATTAGCCACTCCTGATCCTTTAGACAGAAAGACTTTGCAGGAAGCTGTACATAACACTCAGCAAGTAAGCAATCACTTCCTGCAGTGTGGATATGATGCACTGGAAGCTTCATGTAGGGCAGCTATGACAGGGGCAGTCATTTGTAGACATGCTTGGTTAAAAGATCAACCTCTACCAGATCATGTAAAAGCAAAACTTCTGGATGCACCTTTGGAAAAGAACAAGCTTTTTGGTGCAAATGCTAAGGATGTGTTAAAGACCATCGAAGAAAAAGCAAAATCAGTTCAGACTGTGAAAGATTTCTTCCAGGTTCAACCCCCCAGATTCAGTAGGAATTGGCCTTCAAAAAACTGGTCCTTTCCTAATCCAGAAAAGTTTCAAAGGGGTAAGAACAGACTTGGCCGAGGAAGAGGCCAATACAGAGGCCCTTACAGGGGACGACAATGGCAGCCAGGAAACCAAAGAAGTGACGAGGGGTTTCACCTGCCCCACAACCACAATCTCAATGACTTTCCTCTACTACCGCCTACCAGGGAACAACTAGAAGCTCCCTTGGGTGGGAAATTATCTCTGTTTACAGAAAACTGGCACAGACTGACAAAGGACAAATGGATTTTGGACATTATAGACCGAGGGTACAGGTTTCACTTTCATACCTTACCAAGAAAACAAGGCATGCCAAACCTACCACAAAATCAGAGGGCAGAGGCTATCAAGCAAATCACTCTGCTGACTCGGATGAAAGCAATAGAAAGAGTTCCACAACAAGAACAAGACCAGGGGTTTTACTTAAGACTGTTCCTTGTTCCAAGAAAAGAATCTCAATGGAGACCAATACTGGACTTGTCCACATTAAACACCTTTCTCATAGTACCAAAGTTCAAAATGCTGACTCTACAGCAACTCCTTCCCATGCTGGGCAAGGGGTCGTGGCTGATTACTCTGGACCTCAAGGAGGCATACCTGCATGTCCCTATCAGACACAGCTGCAGAAGATACCTCAGATTTCTTGCAGGGCCAGAGCATTATCAATTCTCAGCATTGCCATTTGGCTTATCTACTGCCCAGAGTATTTACAAAATGCCTGGCTTCAGTAATTGCTCATTGCAGGCTCCAGGGTATACAAATTTACCCGTACCTGGACGACTGCCTCATACAAGCGGACTACAAATTGATGTTGACAAAAAACCTGGATTATATCATACGATTACTTCAAGCTCTGGGATACACAGTCAACTTCCAAAAGTCAAGACTGCAGCCATCCCAGCAAATAATCTTCTTAGGAGCCAAACTAGACACAGCCTCTCAGATGGCTTACCTGACAGAAGACAAGCAAGAGAAGTTAACTCATTACTTCAAAGGTTTAGCAAAACTCACCCAGATGACTGCAAGGAGATTCCTACAGGCCCTGGGTTACATGTCATCCTGCATTCTCCTGGTCCAATTAGCAAGACTACACATGAGAAAGCTTCAATGGTACCTAAAAAGCATTTGGTCTCAACACAGCAACAACTTGGAGACAATCATACCACTCATTCCATGCCTACAAAAGGAATTCCTATGGTGGGCCTCGGTGAGCCAGGCAAACACAGGTATGTCATTCAAAAAACCACAGATAACACAGACCATGACTACAGACGCCTCAGACCTTGGATGGGGGGGTGCACATGGAAGGCAGGTGTATACAAGGACAATGGTCTCCAAAGGAAACACATCTGCATATAAACCAAAAGGAAATGCTGGCAGTAATGCATGCCATCGAGGCCTTTCAACACCAACTCCAGCAAGGCAATTTAATGATATGGACAGACAACACCACTGTGATGTGGTACATAAACAAGCAGGGGGGCACCCACTCTTACCCCCTTTGCAGACTGACAATGCAGCTTTGGGAGAAATCACTGAGCCTAAACATCCAGTTACAATCCCAGTTTGTTCCAGGAAAAGACAATGTGTTGGCGGACAGCCTAAGCAGGAATTTCACAGATCCACACGAGTGGAGGTTACATCCAAAGACCTTCAGACAACTCACTTCGACATGGGGCAAGCCAGAAGTGGACCTATTTGCCTCTCACCTCAACCATCTTCTACCAAAATTTTGCACAAGGACATACCATCCAAAAGCTTGGAAAATAGATGCCCTCTCATTCAACTGGAACTCCCTAGCAATCTATGCATTCCCGCCTCTGCCACTGATGACCTCAGTATTACTAAAGATCAAAGCAGAGAAACCCAAGGGAATCATAATAGCTCCGGACTGGCCAAGACAACACTGGTACCCACTACTACGGAGCATATGTCACACCAGGAGGTGGGCCCTTCCCCAGTGGCCTCTACTTTTGACTCAACACAATTTTGAAACACTGCATCCAAATCTTCAGACACTGCAGCTAACAGCCTGGGAGATCCCATGAATAACTTCAGCTTATCTCTCTCCACGGAGGTTCAGCGGATACTAACAGAGGCTCGAAGACCATCCACCAGAAAGGTGTACTTAGCAAAGTGGAAAAGATTCAGCAATTGGAATACCAGCAAGGGACATGATGCATCATTGTTGAACATCCCACTCATTTTGGAATATTTGGCAGATATGTTAAAGAACGGCCTCTCATATTCTTCCATAAAGATACATGCATCTGCTATTTCAGCTAGATACAACACTGATCCTCCTGTTTTTTCTCACCCCTTGCTAAGGCAATTCCTCAGGGGAATCAAGAACATTAAGCTACCAAGAAAGGCCCCAGTGCCAGCCTGGGACCTCAATTTTGTCTTAGAAAAACTGACTCTACCTCCATTTGAGCCAGCAGCTTCAGTTGACTTGCAATTACTCTCATGGAAGACAGCTTTCCTGTTGGCAATTACCTCAGCAAGAAGGGTTTCGGAGCTACAGGCCCTAATGGCAATACCACCCTTTATTATTTTCCACAGAGACAGGGTTTCATTAAGGACCAACCCTACTTTTATGCCAAAGGTGGTATCTAGAATTTCTTTAAATCAAGCCATTCATCTGCCTGCTTTCTTCCCCAATCCTGAGAATAAGGGGGAAAGACTGTTGCATACCTTGGACATTCACAGACAACTTTGATACTACCTGGACAGAACCAAGGACAGTAGGAAGTCTGAACAACTTTTTGTAGCTTACGCCCCTGCAGTCCAAGGAAAAGCAATTTCAAAACAGACTATTTCTAAATGGATTGGACATTGCATCAGATTCTGTTATTCCTTTCATGGAAAGACTGTTCCAGCCAATGTCAGACCACATTCCACCAGAGCTACAGCCACCTCTACAGCATTCCTAAGAGGGGTGCCTACCAAGGACATTCTAGAAGCTGCTACATGGAGCTCCGTGCATACATTCTCCAAACACTACAATCTCCCTCTGTACTCCAGATCCAGAGCAGGCTTTGCTTCGGCAGTCCTGCAGGGTTTGATTGCCACACCATCTTTTTCCTAGAGCATTCCTCCTCCCCCAGCTAAGCTATGGTATTCTACCCACATGTTATGACTGCAGTTGCATTCTTGAAGGACATAGTACAGTTTTGTACCTACCATAAATGTAGATGTCTGATAGACATGCAACTGCAGTCGGATTTTTCCCTCCCTCCATACCCCTCTATGCCTAGGGTCCACTCCTTTCCCTTTTTCTCTTAGCTGGGGATATCTGTTATGGTGTATTTGTTTTATTGCTCATTTATTTGTTTGGAATCCTGTTTTTGTCTTCCAATTTGATTACAGCCTTCCTTGGAGGGCACCTGGCATCTGGGGCAAGAAACACTGAAGAAAATGGCGTCGGCTGATGCTTATGTACTCCAGCCGCTCTGACGTCGGAGAGAAATGCGACATCAGCCGACGTCGGACCCAGACTTTGGAATCCGGCCGACCGAGGGCTGCCTGAGGCAGGACAACCCACATGTTATGACTGCAGTTGCATGTCTATCGGACATCTACATTTATGGTAGGTACAAAACTGTACTTTATCCTTATCAGAAGGAAATAACTTGGTAGAGGACAGTAACTTGGAGAGTTTGTCTGAAAAGACAGATACTATAGAAGGATCAGCAGAAGGGCATTTATACACAAATTTACATTCATCAAGCACCTTGTAAAATTTGTCAAGTGTCTTGGGAGCAAGGGGCTAAAAATCAGGTGCCACAGAAGCTGCTGAAAAGGTATTCAGGAGGGCAGCTAAAACGGGGGGAACAGCAGAAGGTTTGTGAAACTCCATCTGATCTCATCTTGTTATTAGAAACCTGAGAGCAGTCCTACTTAAAGAATTCCATCATATGTTTAATAGTGTCCCCAAAACAGAGTTCCTCTAAAGGAGAGTGCAGATAATAGAATCCTCCTCCTCTGAATCATAATCCAGAGAGGAAGGGATTTGGGAAGAGTAGGCTAAAGACTCTTCCCCCAGAGTCCTGATCATCAGAGGAATCCATTTCCCTAGGTCTTTTACGAGGAGTTGAAGACCGGAGGGAATAGGTACAGACATCCCCTGATGAGGCTTTAAAGCCATCAAAGTATTAAACAACCCCTTAGTAAAATTCTGCCAGTTATGTTGGGGATCTTCAGCTGCAGGAGAAGTATGCTTGATGTTATGTTTCTTTTATTGCGGGACGTCCGCATGAAACACCCTAGTAGGTTCAGACCCTTGGGTAACACTCAATAATTGTAGTAAGGATCTCCTCCGTCACCAAGATCTGTGGGATGCCCCTCGGTCCCTCTGATGTAGTCAGCTGAGATTCCCCCATCAATATCTGGAGCAGATGTTTGTAAAGCCTCCGAGGACATTTGAGAAGCTGGATCCATACCTTCCACTGATAGGGTTGCGGTAGAGGAATTTGAAGCAACCACCAGACAATCCAGCAAACTTTCACCAGCCTCAAGAGAGACATCTGGGGAAAGCTGGACAGCAGCCATATGAGACTGAAGTTTTTTGGCCTTTTACTTAGCTAACAGCTGACCCTCAGAATGGGAAGACTCCATCATACCACCTTGAGTTAACAACTTAACATTGGTTTTCAAGTAGATAAGGAGGAGAGATGACTACTCAGGGTCTTAGGGATAAAAGCTTGGTGGCTAGAACACTGCATATGGTTGTGGGAAGCACCCAAACAAAACAGGCAGTGGTCGTGACAGTTTTTATGGGGAATCTGCCTTCCACACTGACATTTTCCCTTTCTGGATAACATAAAACCAATCAATATTAAATAAAAAGAAGATAAGGAGAAACCCCAACGGGGCACTTATCTGAAAAAAAAAACAGTTTAGTAACCAGCACAGAAGAAAGGCATTCAGACCAACATGCAATGATGGTGTTCAGACTGGCAGCAAAGAATTTTGGGATGTGTGCATTTGTATGCTGGGAGCATAAGTGTGATGTACTGCACCTGTAAGTGCTAAGGCTTTGATATACTGGCTGGACATTGGGCTATTCTTGACAGGAGATCCCTTCTGTTAGGAGTACTGCAACAGTGATATGGAAGGAAGAACATTTGATGTTACAGTAAGTAAATCAATTTAATTTTATTAGAATTTTTTGGTAATTCCAGACTTGTATCTCCTTTCTGCAAGGTTTTCAGTCTGAAATCCTATTTTTTTTCTTTTCAAGGCCAGGAAGCAGAACTCATGCTGTGGAATTATGTGAACATCAGAAGGAGCAGGAATGTAGAGTGGGGAACATCCAACATTTTGCTTCATCTGATTCAATTACCCAGAATAACGGAAAACAGCAAAGTAACATCATCGTGGGGTGGGGCTGGGAGAATCTTCCTCAGTGACACCTCACCAGAAGTGCTGATTTGGAATCCAAGGGGTAGAGAAAATATGTTTCTTTCAAGAGCTTCTGACACATCATAATATACCCCATTGTTACTCTTAAGGCAATGGTGACTTTAAAAAATATTATTGTTTAGTCCATTGGTGCAGAACATATCTCTGTCGGACATGAAATTATAATTGTTGAAATCATGGGGCTGCAATGCTGCAAACTCTGAAGCTGTTTTAAAGTTATGTATTTGAAATGTACTCGCATCCCACTGCAGAACCTGTGTGTTTACCTTAAGACTTTAAAACCCTGTGCACACTGGCATTTTTTGGATATTAACTGATCACTGTATCGTCATGTGTGTTATTTTTTTCTTAAGTTAATCAAAACCTTTTCAAGTATCTTGCATTGTACTACACTAAAACAGTATGTTTTGTTCTTTTAAACCAATTTGTGTACAAATTGAGATGCCCTTGTTTGTCTTTGAGTTTTAGTTTAGTGTAATTCTGTCACCTGTGATATGGGAAAAACCTGTAGCTGTCTTACTGATGCAGGTCAGAGCAGAGATGTATGTATGGAACCAGGAGCAGGTTGCAGCAGAGATACATATGTAGAACCAGAAGCAATAAAGAATGTTTTCTGCAGTTGCATTGCACATTTCTGTATCCCCTCATCTAGCTGGTTAAAGCTGTGAATATGAAAATGCACGTCTGCTGCATTGAAGGTATCTAACCTTTAGCAGTAAGTTAACTTTTTGTTGTAGTTTCTGTTTCTGCTACAACAGAGAGACATACCAGCTTACATCCTTTGTACAAGGCAAAAATTTAACTACTACTGTAGTTGACAGCTTTGCTGTTTTTTTATTTGGCACAAAAGGGTTTGTAAGTAATGTCACTCCTGATTTACTGCACTACACTCCATGCACATCTTGACCATTTACGTCTCACTAAGTGTGGAAATATGCATGCACGCACGCACGCACATACAGTATGGTGCTCTTCACTACCAAGCTGTCCCTGAACTGTGTGCGCGCGCACGCACACGCTTCTCTGTGTTACAAAACCAAGAGAACGTTCTTTGCTGCTGTAGTTGTGCTACCCTTGTAATTCTGGTGTAACAGATGGTTCAGCTCTTGGTGACCCTTCTCTTAGGTCCTGTCTTGTCTTGAGTGGGCTTTTTTATCAGAATATGCCAGTTTGTGCAAGATGTAATCTGGGGTCTTTGAAGTTTGCAGTCTGAGTCATACAGTGGGAGTTAAAAAGAGGGGGATATCTAGTGCTATTGTGCCAGTACTCACCCATATACTGCACTCATGTTTTAAAGAAAAGTTCAGCACTAATCATTCTTTGACCATCTTTGTTCAATCCTCCATTTCTTATTGCTGCGTCTTTCTTGTAGACAGTAAGTGATCAAGTGCCTTTAATGCTAGGTCTGCTGTAGGCATGGACAGTGGATTGTGTTTAATTTTTAAAATGAACCTTGCTATCCGTTAGCAGTCATAACTTTCAGTTTGGGATGCATGTGAGTTTAGATCAGGTTCATTTTTTACAGTGCACTGTCACTCAGCTAAGTATCATAAACCTCACTCTCATGGCACATCATGCAGTGATCTCATTTTTTCGTGCAGAATACTGGTTGATATCAGTCCCTAAGAAGCCATCTCTCGTACTTTCTGGCACTCATAATAGACTGTTGCCTTTTGCACTGGGGAACTGTGTGCCTTCCTTCTGTCACATCCAGTCTTCAGTGTTCTCCCCCAATTTATAGAGGCACATAATTTACTTTCATCCCATCATTTTGAGCAGTCTGTGTGGCTTACTTACTTCCCTCCTGCTAATTATGCTGCAATTTTGTACTTCATTAAGAGGCTGTTAGAAAGTATCTCATTCATAGATAAAAATGTCAGCATAGTTCATCTGACTTCAGGGTGTACATTACAAGTGATGGCCTGTTTTGCAAAGTTGTAGTTGTTTCAAAATAATGTGTTGTGCCAATTACACTGCTGTGGGAGTATGGTCCTTTATTGTACTTGTGTTGTATCTGATATTCCCCAGTGATATTTTTTGTACTTCCTAAAATGTCACAGTATTATCTATTTCTTACTCTTCACTGCACTTTTTTGCTAGTGTTTTGACTGTTTTTTTCTTTCCACTGTTTATTATGTTAGTCAACTTTACAGTTGCTGTAAGAGTTGAGTACATGCAGTTTGTATTCTATTGGCAGAGCCTGGCAGATACAGTAAGGGGTGAGTTTGCTCTTACATGCAATTTCCACTCGTCTTTGCATCAGAGAAGTAGTAATTTAAAGCACTCGTTTGTGAGAACATTGGGAGTAGAGTATGCACTTCACACTTAATGATGGGATTTATTTTAGTATTTTTTGGGGGGGCTTAAAACTTACTGTTCTGTATGAGTAATAATGTAGTAATATGGTTTTATCTTGCAGTGTATTCTGTAGTGTCAGGCATTCCGCTTCATTTAGACTGAGCTGTTCAGCTGTTTTACAGAAGCTGTGCTTTAAGGAAGGCCTGTGTATTATAACTGGTGTTCTTGTTTTAGAGAGACAGCCAAGGCATCTAGTAGTTTTCTGGAAGTCTATGTCTGTGTGCTTTTAAAAGACTTTTCAAGAGGTGGTTTCTGGTAGTTAAGTTGTGCTGTTCCCAAATATCCAGCCGTTCAGAACCTTGGGCACAAGTCTAACGTCATAAGCTCAGCAGGACAAGATAGCACTGGCATCATCCAGTTTTCTTTCCCCTTTTTCTGTGGGAAAGACCAAAATCTTACTTACCTTCCCTACTGAAACTGTAGTGTGTGCAGGTAGTAGACAGCTTAGACAAGGCCATTGTAGTGGAGAGATGGTGGATGATAAGGTTTCCCTAACTCTTTATAGCTAAGTCTGTGCTGTAGGCAGTGTATCTTTCTCCTGTTTGTGCTGTCATAATTAACATTGTTTGGAAGAATATGTTTGAACCAAGTTTAATGAAGGGAAACTGCAGCAGATAGGCTTATAATGACCAGTGTAATTGCTGGAATGAATAGCTATGGATATGTTATTTTGTTTTTTCGAAACCCTGGTGACGTACTGGCCACATCAGCACTTCTTGAGCAAAAGGATTCATTGCTTAACACACATTCAGATTAATGTCTATGAGCAACTCATTTAAACCTGCATAAACTTCTGAAGTATTCTGTCAATGTGTTCTGAAATTTTGGACTGTTATGTTATGTTGTGTGTTTGTGAGTACACCTGCTGATGCTCAGTGTTCTGTGTATTGTGCATATGCTTGTATATATGGAATGGGGCCATGCAGCCATGTTTGAAGTTTTCTCAGGTCTAAAATAAATGTAGTATGTTTCTGGAAGGTGGTGTTGATCAGAACATGAGTATTTAGATAAAAATTATGCATTTCGACATATTTTCATAACTTTTCTAAATGTTTGGGTAATGAATGTTGACTCATGCTCTATATGAATGTGAGCAATGGAAGAACTGGTTCTCGCAATTTTGTGATTAGTTATGAGTAGCTGAACTGTGCCACTGCTGGGCATTGGCTAGAGGTACAAAGTACTGATAACAAGCCAGGAGTGTCCTTGCCTAAATTTTGTCTGCTAATGCACACTTGCCACTGTTAGCCTCTTGCAATCAGGTCTTGAAGTTCCTTTACCTGAAGAGCTCTGAGGTAAGCTGCATTTATTTAGGCTTTAAGTTCTCCAAGAAGGAGATGTTATGAGTTACTTAAGATTTCCTAAAACTAAAATGTAGTGTCACTGACCTCATGCAAATAGCTCCTTCTGATATATTGGGCAAGAAATGTGGTGTAGTTCAAGTTGGAATTTCTGGGTGGTCAAATGGTAGAGGGTATGAAATAAGACTGCTGTAGTTGTGTTGCGTAGTAGGAAAGTGCAGTGTGTGTGTGTGTGTGTGTGTGTGTGTGTGTGTGTGTGTGTGTGTGTGTGTGTCACACGCCCACAAGTAAACCCCTCAGCAAACTGAGTTGTGTTTAGAAAAGTAATGTAGTGTACAAAAACAAAAGTTCTTTTATTACAAAGAAAGTGGTGCTGTTGTGCTCTTTGTACAGATTTAAGAGCATTTGAATTGTGCTGGCATGCTGTTTACTGCACATTTCTACCCATCTGGGTTTTGGAATGCAGTACAAGGGGTCACAGGGCCTCAACAAATAGCTAAAGATTTCTTCACTGGAAATATTAAAAGATTGAAGAACTTTTCATGCTGTATTTGTTTATTTTGTGAGGCTACTTGTATACCCTGACTGATGGTCTGCAAGCATTTTGTCTTTTATTTACAGAGTTGAGTAATGTGTACATTTTTGTCATTACCCACAAAGTAAGAGCAGAAGTTCCTGCAGCAGATAATGGGTAAAACATTGATTTAAAACTATGATTCTTTTTTCCATAGGTTTGGGGAGCTAATTATGGCAGTAGCCATGGTCTTGGGCAGTTAGTAAGGTCAGAGCATTTTGATTTCCGGGTTCTTGATGCCCCTGTAAGCTTTAGTAATATTTGATTCTCTGCTTATTTTCATATAGTCAGTGCTGTGCTGCTTAGATTATGATATCTGAAATTAATTTGCGGTCTGTAGCTATTAATTGCCAGATTTCAAACTTATGTCCCCATTTTCTGTTTTTGTGAAGTGACTTGAGTGTTCTGTTCTCATTTCTTGGTTTGCATCTGCCACATGCATGGGATGTTGAAATCTATCAAAGCATTTCATTCATCATCTGAACAGACTGAGCTTTTAGTTAACATTTTTCAGTGGATTTACTAGCATCATTTTTTTATGATTTCCAGAAAGTTCATTTGTTATTAAGCTATATCTAAAGGAAAAATGGCATGGAAGTCCAGAGATGGTCTCAGATTGCCATTTCAGTTCTTTCTTAGAATATTCATATGCTGCAACAATTCGGATTTTTTGTTGCATATACATTTTTTTAAGAAGTGCAGTTTCAAGGAGAAAGGTGACATTGTATGCAGCTGCTGCCCCAGTAGTAACAGCTTTCCATCTGAATCCTTTTGTGAGAAATGTAGAAACCTTGACCTCTTTCTTTTGCATCTGTTTACGTTGGGACCTAGCTCCATCAATCAAAGAAAAGCACTAGTGTAATCTGAAGATTTTGTGTTACACTTGCATTTTTGTTTTACAGTAAACATTGAAAGACATAGTAAAAATATAGTAAAGGGTAGTTGCTTTTAAACATCACATCACACTTCCATTTTCCTTTGTGCTGGTTAAATGTGTCATATGCATATTCTAAATCATTTTGTAGTTTATCTTAATGGTTGGTTTGCCTTACTTATTGTGGGCTGTGTCCATTTGGGCGTGGCTGTCTTGAAATTTCAGAGGTTACCATCTGTACCAGTATAACGGATCACATAGTCCAGCTCATTTCACCAATTTCATGTTCAAGGCTGGGTATTATTAATATTAGTAATTTATATGGGGATTATAAGAACAACATGCTTTCTATACAGAAAGTTGCCTTCTGAACATTGCATGTCTAATCTGATTTCTCTGATTTCATCTTTTCTTGCATCAGAGACTATTAGTTTTCAGCCTGAAGTTCAGCGCAAGTCAAAAAATGCAAGGGACACTTGCCTTTAGCATCTTGGACTGGGATTGCTGCTGGTGGAACTTGGCTACAGCCGTCTCTGGCCTTTAATATGAACTTCTAGTAAAGCAGTGATAATTTGGAACAGAATACAGGAAAACAGGTTGACATTCACTCTCTAATTTTGAAACTACTTGTGTGTGACATGAAATTAGACTCTGAAACTGAAGATTCACAAACACTGTTGTATTGAAATTGTGTCTCATTTTTGTATAACTGTTATAACTATATTAATGTAAATTATTTACTACTCATTCTTATGTAGACTGGAAGCTTTTGCTAAATGTTAAGAATCTGTGTTGGTAAAAACTGTATTTCAATAAATGTTGCCTTATCTTGGCTTGCGTTTCACAGAAATACTTTGATGTCTGGTAATGGTATAAGGTTTTGGAGAAAAATATGAGTAAACGCATCTTTAATTTTCCTAACATTCTAGTACAAAACAGTTCTCACTTTTTTCAGAAAGTTAATCTCAGGAGATGTGTAGTTGCCTGATAAATCAAATCAAAAACTTCCTCTACTCATTAGGGAAGGCATGATGGTGCATTAATACTGTCAGCATCACAGTGGGGTGATGAAACTACTGCCTCTTGCTTTGTTTTAATTTGTTAGCTTAATAATTGAACAAATCTTAGGCTTTTTTTCATTTGCAAACAAAACAAGGGTCAAAAAGAGGTGCACTATTTTTAGAAACATCAGTATGTGTGTATAATTTTTTTTTGCAGATTGAATTTACAGGACATTGTATAGGCAGCCAAAAGACAACCATCACTTGCAACTGTTATTACACTTAGGTAAACTTCATACCAGCAGCAATTAGTAGATGTTGGAGGTGTTTTGAGTGGCATATCAGGTAATGTTACTAACTCACAGTGCTACAGTTCATTTCCTAGCTGGGATAGCTTTTCTGAGTCAGTGTGCATTTCTTCTGTCCTTGTTTTGCATTCCATATGTGATTCAACGATTCAAAGAAACATTGTCATTTAGGAAATACAAGTGCTGCCTAAATGAAATTTCAAGTGTCAGTTACAGGAGAAAACAAACACATAAAGACATACATGCTAGATATTAAAGAATAAACAATACCTACAGTGCAAAAGTAAATATCTAAGTAACTGACGTACATACTTGTACACTATTTACACATGAGTTTGTGTGTCTGAGTAAATTGCATTCATGTCTGCTTTACATTGAGTGCTGGGACTGGCTTCAGGCTCCCACACAACCCTGAAATGGAATTAGAGATTGAAGAAATGTAGGTGTATTTACAGTAAAATGAAAAAAATACAGTTACAGTAGATCATACCTCTCAACTGTACAAATTTTCACAGAATGTCCAGATTTTTGCCTCATATTTCTGGTCTGTACCTCCTAAAATTTATGTTTCTCTGGCAAATTACTGAGGATTGAAGTCACTAAATAATGAAATTCATTTGAGTGACAGACTTCATATCATTCAGAAAATGCATGCTAATACAAAACCTGGCATACTAGCAACTTTCTACGTTTATAAGAGCAATATTTAAAATCTGTCCATATTTTTGACCTTTGTCCCCCCAAAATTTTAGGCTTTGTCCAGATTTCTTGCACTAAGAGATTGAGAGGTATGAGTAGAGTCTATTATTTGAAATGTCAATTATCCGAATACAGTCTTTCATAGTTTTTGGGTAGGAAAAATCATGAAGTCTGAATATGTAAATGTTATACATATTCGCTTATGCATGTTTTTTTGAGCTTGTAGCCACTCGTGTGAAAAATATTCTTTATTGTCCATTGGAATCGCTGAATGGTTGAAAAGTGTATTCCTGTCTGCAGAAAAAAAACAAGATTTTAGAAGTTTTTTTTATCCGGTTCAATGTATATTTGATTATCCAAACTACTGTAGGTCCCAATTAGTGTGGATAATCAACTCTCTGCTTTAGATGCAAAGCTGTAGTTGAGTTAAGCTTTTGCTTTTATAATTTGTATGACTTTTATATTATTTTGTGTTAGCTATTCAGTTCTCATGTCATTTTATTCTTTCATTACGGCACAGAGCAGTTGTGATATTGTCAGCCTTGTAGAAGACTTATCTTCTGACTAGTTTACTGTGTTGCCATTATAATACTAACTACAAGGTGATACTTCAAGGTAATGAGAGTAACGGCAGCTTTTTTATGAGGTACTAGTTATTCGTCTCACTAGCCAGTTTATTACTTTATTTTTCTTATTGCTTTTTCATGTTAACATTATTATCCATATGGTAGTGGGCTACTCAGTTAACAACTAGACTGATATACAAGTAAGCAGTCTTAATTGAAAGGAAGCCACTGCAAGATGAGCCCCCTTCTCAAGGTGCAGTATGTTTTGAATTGATTATGCAGGCTGCAAATCTGCCTTTAGAAGAGGTAGGAGTGGGACTTGGCACCCTCGGTATATCTGTACATATGTGAATAAGTGCGAGCACACGCATACACAGTAAATTGACCTTCAAATTCCACTTTCAGTTGTGTTTTCATTTAGAAGTGGAATTCATTTAAAGTGTCATCTATCAAATACTCCACAACCTTAATACTACAGGTACAACAGGGCCACTTCTGGTGGTTTCATCTGATATGCACTGCATGAATAGATTCATAGATATTGCAAGACTGTCGAGTCTCATGATCATTTTTGCCTTCCCAGTAGCCTCAGTCAGGCAGCACTTACTTTTTCTAGGGGGGCCATACCAGTCAATCCTGGAGTAAATTTGAGGATACCAAACCAGTCTTCTACTTTATGTTTAAAGGAAGATAGCGAGTTCCATGGCTTAGCTTGCAAGAAAGTTTATTCCAGAGCTTTGGGAGGTTCTGGGTTATAAACCTTGTTCCTCCATCTTGTTTTATTTATGTATTAGTAAAGATTTAGACAGAGCCATAGCTACCTCATTTAACATATGGTGATGTCTCTTAATCTTGTGTCCCTCAACATTAAATTGAGGAGCAATGTCCCTTCTCTGGACCTGGCATTCCAAGAGGCCTAGAGGTGTTCCTCATATTTTAGTCTGAGGAGAAGTCCCTACTACAATTATTAAATGCCATCCGATGTTAGAGCTTTCTAAATTTTATAAGGTGGATGTCCCATTAAAGAAAAAGTGGAAAACTAAACATATTTCCACAGCCCGTAAGGATCCAAGGAGGGAAATGGCAATCCTTCACTCGGGGGTTTTGTAATGCTTTGATGGCATTAAAACCTCTTCAGCAAGTTTCTGTTCCAGCCCCCCCCCCCCTTAAGAGACCCAGAGAACCGGATTCCTTTAAGAAAGAGGCAGCTTTAGATGAAGAATCCCTTGCTTACTCCTCCCAGATTCCCTCTCCTTTAGATTATTGATCAGAGGAAGAGGAATCTACCAGTCTTGATACTCCCTTTGAAGAGATTTCTTTTGGAGACACTATCTCTAGGGTGATATAATTCTTTAAAAGGGGTTGTACTGAAGTTTATGAGATACAAAAAAAAAAAAGGTATTATGAGCTTCTGTAGATGGATGTTCTTCGTGTTTCACTGTTGCAGTCATTACATTTGGGTTATCTGCTTGCAGGTAGCCCTCAGTCAGCCTGATTATCAAAATCTTGGGTCCTGCGTCGGTTGCTGTCTCATCTTCCTGACGTCAGGTAGTCAGGGGTATAAAGCATGCAGCCAACGCCATTACATCAGTCTTTCTTGCCATGCGGTGCCCAAAGCAGAAGCAGTTTGCAAGTGCCGGTCGGTTTTCGAGTTTCAGATCCGAAGTCTTCAACAAAGCTAAGTACCCTGTTGGGGTTCCCTTTTCTTGCTCTAAACGGATGTCAGTAAAAGTTAACAATTGTATTACTTGTGGAAAGCAAATACCTCATAAAAATTTTAATTCGTACAGCATTCCTTGCTTAGGCCCAGACCATGACGTCCCTCGCTATCGGTTTTGTGCCTTATTCAATCCTTGAACTATTCATCGTCTGTTCGTTTTCGCATCTAACTATTTTGGTACTCGGTTCATTTATCTAGAAATGGCTTCTGTAAGCCACCCGACTACCGACATTCTGAAAAAACGCAAAGATGAAGACAGAGACAGCTGCCGTCAACGCTTCCGTTAAGCTAGTCGCCAGTTCGCCGGTACTCAGTGAGGAGCTTTCACAGCCCCTGATACCCGCTACTTCAGATTCGCAGGCCTCTCCTGAGACCCATTCGGAGTCTGGTATGCCATGAGATGCTTCTTCGACTATGGAACCTGCGGATGTCTCTACATTGGATGGGTCCGGAGCCACTGTGCAGGCACCGGCTTCTGAGGGTGTATTCAGGCCTACTGACTTGCATATTAAACTGATGCCATCTTCTTCTTCAAGGCTTAAAACTCGATCCACGCCTAGAAAACTGATGCCCAGACCTCATGGTCAGTCCCCTATGCCTAAAAAACAAATGATAAGAATGGCTGAAGACCTTATTACTCTAATCAGGGGAAGCCACCCTTCTCCGTCTAAGAGACCTAGAACTGATTTTCTTTCAGATTCTTCTGATCAGGATTTGAAATTTCTGTTTCTTCTGATGACCAGGTTTTGCCCTTATCTACCTATAAGGATTCTGATGCAGAGGACTCCCTTCCCTGTGCTTCCCCACCAGAAGATTTCTCTTTTGGTGAAACTTTGCATACTCTTAGGGAGCATTTCCGCTGGGAAAGCCAGGATTACTCTGACCCAAAAAAGAGGCTTAGGGAATTTTTAGTCCTACCTCAACACAGACCTTTAGCTATCCCTCCTGTACTGGACATCGTAGATGATGCCTTCTTGGAATCTAGCCTGGCCCCAGACACTTTACCTCCGGCTCCCAGGAAACCTGACCGGTATTACGGAGTACCTGACTCTCACGAGTTCCTCTTTAAGAATCCTACAGTGGATCCAGAGACCATTTCACAGGGACACAAAGGCATTAAGGCTATTACTGCCAAAAACCCTACCCCCTCTGATAGAGATTCCCCCTGGACAGATGGGGTAAGAAGGTATACACTTCTGCTACTTTGGTAATTAGGGCCTTAAACTGCCAGTTTCATATGTTAAAGTATCAGCAGCATATTACTGGATTACTTAAATAGAAAATGATGTTGATTCCTGACTGTGCTGAAAATAAAGAATTATATGATTTAATGCATTCTGCTGAACAAGTTAGTAAACATACTTTGCAATGTGGTTTTGATTCATTAGAGGCATTTTGCAGGGCTGCTGTCACTGGGTCTGTACTTAGTAGGCATGCTTGGCTTAAGGAGCAAACTTTGCCAGATCATGTTAAAGCTAAATTACTGGATAGTCCCTTAAACCAAGACCACCTGTTTGGCAACAAAGCTGAAGAAGTACTTAAAAAGATGGAGGAAAAAGTTAAATCTATGCAAACTGTTAAAGATTTCTTGCAAGTACAGCCTTCCAGATTTAGTAGGCACTGGCCTTCTAAGAATTGGTCCTTTCCTGTCTCTTCCAGGCCTTCTCAGTCCAAACCCAGGACCAGCAGACCACCTAGGTTTCAGTCTTAAGGTACTCACAGGCCTAAGCAGTGGGGGGCTCCCACTTCCAAAGCTGGAAGTAGTAAGACACCCCCTATGGTAAACTGTCACAATGACTTAACCCTAATCCTTCCAAGCCCTGCTCAACTGACTGCTCCTTTATGGGGAAAGATCGCCCTGCATGCAAAATACTGGGAACTCATTACCCAAGACAAATGGGTTTTAAATATAGTTTCCCAAGGATACAGATTCCACTTCCACTCCTTACCAACCCCAAATGGTTGGCCAGACCTACCCCCAAATCAGTGGGCAGAGGCTCAAAAGCAGGTTCGCTCTCTTCTAAGTATCAGGACTATTCAACCTGTCCCAGAGGAGGAATGGGGGCAAGGTTTTTACTCAAGACTTTTCCTGGTACCCAGAAAAGGCAGTTCCTGGCGTCCTGTCCTGGACCTGTATCCTAAACACCTGTTTGGTAATCCCAAAATTCAAAATGCTAACTCTTCATCAGCTGCTTCCCATGCTAGACAAAAATGCCTGGTTGGCAACATTGGATTTAAAGGAATCTTATCTGCTCATCACAATAAGGGAATCTTGCCGAAAATACCTACACTTCAGAGCAGGCTACATGCACTATCAGCTCTCTGCACTGCCCTTTGACTTATCTACTGCACCCAGGGTATTCACAAAGTGCCTAGCTCCAGTCATTGCATTCTGCAGGCAAATAAATATTCAAATATACCCATAACTGGACAATTGTCTAATTCAGGCAGAAAGCCAGAACATACTATTAAATCATCTGGCGTTTGTAAAGAAACTACTAACTTCACTGGGTAAACCATAAACTAAAAGAAATCACACCTAGTACCCTGCCAAAAAATTGTATTCCTGGGAGCAAACTTGAATACAACTTCCCAGGTGGCCTACCTCACGCCAGAGAAACAAGTTTATTTGAGAGCCTACTTCAAACTACTGGCCACAAAGACCTAGCTATCTGCAAGGAAAATACTGCAAACCCTGGGGTTCATGGCCTCTTGCATTCTACTAATTCCATATGCAAGACTACATGTGTGGAAACTACAATGGTATCTAAAAAGCCTATGTTGTCAACATTCTCAGGACCTAGAATCAATGATTCCTATCATTCCTTGTATAAAGGCAGAGTTCCTTTGGTGGGCAGAGGCCTGAACCACAACAAGGGACTGCCATTCACTCTACCCCCTGCCGCCTAAACCCTAACAACAGATGCATCAGACTATGCATTGGGGGCTCACTTAGCAGGGCAGTGCGTTCAGGGCAAATGGAACCCGAGTCAAATGCACTTGCATATCAATCAAAAAGAAATGTTAGCTGTGCAGAATTCTCTGGCAGCCTTCAAGGACCACATTCTTCCAGGACAATTATTGGTAAAGACGGACAAACACCACTGTCATATGGTACATAAACAAGCAGGGGGAGCCCACTCATACCCTCTCTGCAGACTAGCCATGGCTCTGTGGAACACAACCTTGAGCTACCAAGTGCACCTACAAGCTCAATTCCTGCCAGGCAAGCTAAATACACTGGCAGATGACCTAAGCAGAAATCTCATGGACCCACACGAGTGGAAACTGGAACCAAAGATATTCAACATTTTGAGAAACAAATGGTGGAGCTCAGAGATAGACCTGTTTGCCTCCCCTCAGAACTACCAATTGGACAAATTCTGCACAAGAACTCCCCACAGACAAGCTTGGAAAGTGGATGCCCTGTCCTTCACCTGGAAAAACCTATCAGTTTATGCTTTTCCCCCTCTGCCTCTCCTCTCCAAAGTTCAAACAGGACAAACCAAGGACAATAATCATTGCACCAGACTGGCCACACCAACACTGGTGTACCCTCTCTTGCGCAGTGTGTCACTGCTGGAACCATGGCACCTGCCTCAGACCCCTTCCCTGCTGTCCCAGCAGGAGGGCCAGATTCTGCAACCCCAGCTTCAAATCCTGAACCTTGCAGCCTGGCTAATTACCTAAGCTCTCCATTACCATCCCTCAGTAAGCAAGTGATGGATGTCATTCTGGAGGCAAGGAAGCCTAGTACTAGAAAATCTTATGCTGAAAAGTGTTCCTGAAGCCAAACTCAGGGGATGGGCACAACAGTGCCCAGTTTACCACATATTCTTCAATACTTAACTGAGATGCTTCACAAGGGCCTTTCCTGCTCTTTCATTAAAATTCATGCCTCCGCCATTTCAGCACATTATACTACGGAGCCACCCCTTTTCTCTCATCCACTGCTGAAGCAATTCCTCAGAGGGGCCAACCTGGGACCTTAACTTTGTATTGGAAAAGCTCACTCTACCTCCCTTTGAGCCAGCTGCAACTGCAGTGTTGAAATTCCTTTCTTGGAAAACAGCTTTCCTTCTAGCCATCACTTCAGCAAGAAGGGTGTCTGAACTACAGGCCCTCATGGCAGTGGAGCCTTTCATCATCTTTCATGCGGACAGGGTGTCCCTCAAGACCAATCCTTCCTTTATGCCTAAGGTGGTATCCAGTGTGGCCCTTAATCAGCCCATTCATTTGCCTGCCTCCTTTTCTAATCCACAGAACAAAGGGGAATGAATACTGCACTCCTTGGATGTGCAAAGACAACTTAGATTTTACTTGGACAGGACTAAGCCTGTCAGGAAATCTGAACAGCTGCTGGTTGCATTTGCTGCAGAGGCAGAGGGAAAGGTCATTTCAAAGCAAACCATTTCTAAGTGGATAGGCCATTGCATTAATTTCTGCTATAAGCACCATGGAAAACCTACCCCACAGGGGATACAACCCATTCCACCAGGGTTGCATCTTCTTCTACAGCCTTTCTCAGAGGTGTTCCTACCAGGTACATCCTACAAGCTGCTACCTGGAGTTCTGTACATACTTTCAGTAAGCATTACCACTTGCCATTTTTTTCTAAATCCAGAGCTGGCTTTGCCACTGCAGTCTTGCAGGGCCTAATAGCTGTTCCTAATGCTAATTGCCTCCTCCCTTCCTTAGCTTTGGGAATCTACCTAAATGTAATGACTGCAACAGTGAAACACAAAGATCATAGTACAGTTGTGTACACTTACCATAAATGTAGATGTTCAAGTGTATTCACTGTTGCAGTCCTGGTTACCCTCCCTCCAGCCCCCTAACGTCTAGTGACTATACCTCTCTTCTTGTTTACTATACTTAAAGCATTCCGGTGTATTTGCTTTTTGTTGGAGGTGTAACCTTGTATATAATTGCTTCCCATTAGGGGGGCACCTGACATCTGCGGCAAGAAAAACATGTAATGGTGTCGGCTGCATGCTGTATATACCCCTGATGTCATGGAAGATGAGACCGTAACCGAAGCAGGACCCAAGACTTTGATAATCAGGCCAACTGAGGGCTACCTGCAAGCAGATAACCCAAATGTAATAACTGCAACAGTGAAAACACTCGAACATCTACATTTATGATAAGTGTACACAACTGTACTATTCTCACATACCTTCTACTGTCCGTCCTGTTTTGGCTGCTTTGTTGGATGCCTTTTCTAATGACACTAAGGTTTTAGATTCTCGGCATGTTCATCGTGTTATCCTGCTGCAGTCATCACACTTGGGGTTATCCTGCCGTCAGATGGTCCCGCAGTTGGCCCAAATTCCAAAGTCTTGGTCCGGCGTCGGTTGCTGTCGCTTATTCCCTGACGTCAGTGCACCGGGGTATATAAGAGGCATCCAACGCCATTTTCTCCAGTCTTTCTTGCCGCGCAGTGCCCGAAGCAGAAGCAGTTCGCAAGTGCCGGTCGGCCGACACCTGAGATTTTCAAATCGAGTTTCAGTCCGAAGTCTTCAAAGCTAAGTACCTCGTTGGGGAACCTTTTCTTGCCTCAGTCCGATATTAGAAAAAGTTAACAATTGCATTTCTTGTGGGAAGCAAATACCTCATAAGGACTTTCATTCTTATTGTATACCTTGCCTAGGCCCAGACCACGATGTCACTGGTTGTCGATTTTGTGCTAGGTTCAATAAGCGAACTATAAAGCGACGCTTTGATTTCGCACGACACTACGGTAGGAAATTTAATTACACTATGCCGTCGGAGCAACCGACTGCCGGCTTGCATAAAAAACGCAAAGATAAAGACAGGCAGCCTAGATCCAAGCCAGACTCCGAGGCCTCGGCTGGGCCGGTCGCCGGTCCTCCGGTTTTTAGTGAGGTGCCTACGCAGCCCCTGGCTACCACAGAATCGGAACCCCAGACCGCTTTGGATTCTCTAGCAGAGAGTTCTAGGTCGACGCAGCGATTTTCTTTAGGCCCTACCGACGACATTGCAGAAGGAGAAGCCGGTGCTGTAGAAACACCTTCGGTTTCAGAAGGTGTCTTCAGACCAACTACTCTCACCATAAAATCTTATGCTAAGCTTAAGACTCCTCTAAAACCAAAAAAGACTGCACTTCAGTCTCCAGTTCAAGGCCCCATGCCTAAGAAACAGATGCTTAAAATGGCTGAAGATTTGATTTCTTTAATCAGGGTTCCCAACCCCCCCCCCGACAAAAGGCCTAGACAAGAGGAGGATTATGCCTCCTCTGATCAAGTGTCTATTTCCTCAGGCTTCTCTGAGGAACAGGATTACTCCTTTCCCCCTTATGAAGATTCTGATGCTGAAGATTCCATTCCCTCAGCTTCTCCCCCTGAAGACTATTCCTTTGGGGAAACCTTGCATACCATGAGGGAACATTTCCACTGGGAAGGTCAGGACTACTCCAACTCAAAGAAGAGGCTCAGAGAGTTTCTTTTACTCCCCCAGCACAGACCTCTTGCTACCCCCCCCCCCCCAGTTTTAGAGATTGTGGATAATGTTTATTTAGAATCTAGTCTAAATCCAGATTCTCTGCCTCCTGCTCCAGCCAAACCAGATAGATACTATAGAGTGCCTGACTCACGCAAATTCTTTTTCAAAAGCCCTGCTGCTGATCCAGAGACAATCTCCCAGGGTCCCAAAGGGGCTAAGACTTCTATGGCCAAAAATCCTGTACCCTCTGAAAGGGACTCCAGAGCACTAGATAGGTGGGGGAAGAAGGTTTACACCTCAGCTACTCTGGCTATGAGAGCACTAAATTGTCAATTTCACATGCTTAAATACCAGCAATTCCTAATGTCTCAAATAAAACAAAAGATGAGCACGCACCCTCAACAGTCTGAATTCAAGGAAATGCAGGATCTGTTGCATGCAGCTGAACAGGTGGGCTAACATACTTTGCAATGTGGATTTGATTCCTTGGAAGCTTCCTGTAGAGCAGCTGTTATTGGGTCTGTTATACGTAGGCATGCTTGGTTAAAGGAACAAACTCTGCCTGATCATGTTAAAGCAAAGTTACTAGATGCACCCTTACAGCAGGATGTCTTATTTGGGGTTAAAGCAGAAGAGGTTTTAAAGAAAATGGAGGATAAGGCAAAATCTATGCAGACGGTCAAAGATTTCTTACAGGTACAGCCCCCATGCTTCAGCAGAAATTGGCCAACAAAAAATTGGTCCTTTTTAGCTTCTGACAGACCACATAGGGGTAAATACAGGCGCCCAAGGGGCAGAGGACAAGCACAAATCCCTTACAAACCTCGCCAATGGGGCACTGCAACACAGAAGGGAGGAGAAGACAGGTCCCAAACTACTAGAAGGCAAACACAATGACTTAAACCTCAAACTGCCAAGCAAAACTCTCTTGGCAGCTCCCTTGGGAGGAAAATTAGCACTTTTGCAGACAACTGGCGCATCATCACAAAGGAAAAATGGGTCCTAGACATTATCTCACAAGGATACAGATTCCATTTCCACACTTTGCCAAGGATAAAAGGCATGCCAAACCTGCCACAAAATCAATGGGCAGAGGCACAAAAACAAATTACAGCTCTCATGGACATGAGAGCCATTCAACTGGTACCTACACAGGAGCAAGGCCAAGGGTTTTACTCAAGGCTCTTTCTAGTCCCCAGAAAGGACAATGCTTGGAGACCCATTCTGGACTTTTCAATTCTAAACACCTTCTTGCAAGTACCCAAATTCAAGATGCTAACACTACAGCAGCTTCTTCCCATGTTGGGCAAGAAAGCTTGGCTAGTAACGTTGGGCCTCAAGGAGGCATACCTGCATGTCCCTATCAGACAAAATTGCAGAAAATACCTCCGCTTCATTGCAGGTTCAACCCACTACCAATTCTGTGCACTGCCCTTTGGCTTATCTACTGCGCCCAGGGTCTTCACAAAATGCCTGGCACCAGTAATTGCATACTGCAGACAAAGAGGAATACAAATATATCCATACCTGGACGACTGCCTCATCCAAGCAGAAAAGCCAAGGACACTCCCATACATTATCTGGCTTTTGTAAAACACCTTCTAAGTTGCCTAGGGTACACAGTAAACGAAAAGAAGTCAAAACTAGTGCCCTCACAAAATATGACATTCCTGGGTGCCAGCTTGAATACAACGACCCAGATGGCTTACCCTGACGCCAGACAAACCACTACAGCTAACTCAATATTTCAAAACAATGGCAACAAAGACCCAACTCCCTGCAAGAAAAATTCTGCAGGCCTTGGGCTTCATGGCATCTTGCATACTACTAATACCATTTGCAAAACTGCATATGAGGAAATTACAATGGTACCTAAAAAGCGTATGGAATCAACACAGCCACAGCTTGGAAATAATGATACCTCTCATTCCCTGCCTTCAACAGGAGTTTCTATGGTGGTCACAGGCATGTCACCTCAACAAGGGTCAGCCTTTCACCTTATCCCCAGCCAGGCAAACTATGACAACAGATGCATCGGACTATGTCTGGGGGGCACACATGGCAGGACGGTGCGTTCAAGGCATATGGACTGCAGATCAAAGAAATCTGCACAGCAATCAAAAAGAAATGCTAGCTGTACAGAATGCCCTGACGGCCTTCAAGGACCTCTTACATCCAGGACAGCTTATAATAAGGACAGACAACACCACAGTAATGTGGTACATAAACAAACAAGATGGTACACATTCCTACCCCTCTATGCAGGCAAGCAATGGCCTTGTGGAACACAGCACTGGCTTACCAAGTTCAATTACAAGCTCAATTCCTGCCAGGAAAAAAGAACACATTGGCAGACGACCTAAGTAGAAACATCATGGATCCCCACGAGTGGAAACGGGATCTACAAGTATTTGCAATGATAACTCAAAAATGGGGACACCCAGACATAGACCTGTTTGCCAGCCCCCAAAACTATCAGCTAACAAAATTTTGCACAAGGACATTTCACCATCAAGCTTGGAAAGTGGACGCACTCTCATTCAGTTGGAAAATACTGTCAGTATATGCCTTCCCTGCATTGCCCCTTCTCACAAAGGTGCTGCTGAAAGTCAGGATGGAGAGACCACGAATGATACTCATTGCCCCAGACTGGCCATGCCAGCACTGGTACCCACTATTAAGGAATATGGCCCAGGGCCCACCATGGATTTTACCACAAAATTCTCATCTGCTCACACAGCAAGACAGTCAGATTCTACACAGCCGGCTCAGCACCTTAAATTTGGCTGCATGACAAATCTCCTAAGCAACTAGCCAGCTCCTCTTTCACAAGCTGTTATGGATGTTATTCTGGAGGCCAGGAGGCCCAGCACCAGGAAAGCCTACTCAGACAAATGGAAAAGGTTTTGCGCCTGGAACCAAGCTAAAGGCCAAAATACCCTTCTGCCGGACATACCTCAGATTATACAATATTTAACTGAGATGTTACACAAAGGACTTTCTTTTTCATCTATTAAAATCCACGCCTCAGTTATTTCAGCTCACTACAACACGGATCCTCCCTTATTTTCACATCCACTTCTAAGGCAGTTTCTCAGAGGGGCCAAAAACATTAGGCCTCCCAGGAGCGCACCAACACCAACTTGGGGCCTCAATTTTGTTCTAGAAAAACTTACGCTACCTCCTTTTGAGCCAGCTTTCTCAGCTGACTTAAAGTTTGTATCTTGGAAGATTGCCCTGCTGCTAGCAATTACTTCAGTCAGAAGAGTGTCAGAGCTTCAGGCTCTTATGGCGGTAGAGCCTTTCCTCATTTTTCATCAAGACAGAGTTTCTCTACGAACTAACCCCTCCTTTATGCCTAAGGTGGTATCCAGTGTGGCTCTAAATCAAACCATCCATTTACCCACCTTCTTTACAAATCCGCAGAACAAAGGACAAAGACTCCTGCATTCCTTGGACATTCACAGGCAGCTACATTACTACTTGGATAAAACTAAGGTTTTCAGAAAATCTGACCAGCTTTTTGTATCCTATGCTACAGCATCACAAGGAAAGGCCATCTCAAAACAGACAATTTCCAAATGGATAGGACATTGCATACGTTTTTGCTACACCCACCATGGAAAACCAGTTCCTGCTAGCATTAGGCCCCACTCCACCAGGGCAGCAGCTACATCTACAGCCTTCCTCAGGGGAGTGCCTACCAAGGATATTCTGGAAGCTGCAACTTGGAGTTCAGTACACACCTTCACCACTTTACTCTAAGACTAGAGCTGGCTTTGCCACTGCAGTTTTGCAAGGCCTTCTAGCCTCCTCTAACCCTGTTTGACTCCACCTTCCATCCTTAGCTTTGGGATTCTACCCAAGTGTGATGACTGCAGCAGGGAAACACGATGAACATAGTACAGTTTTGTACCTACCATAAATGTAGATGTTCGAGTGTATACCCTGCTGCAGTCCAGGTTACCCTCCCTCCATCCCCTCTGAGCTAGCTGAACTTATCTCTACCACTCTATCCTATATCCTCTATCCTCTGTGGTGTATTTGCTTGTGCCTAAGGGTATTGTTTTATTTTTATATAGCTGTATGTATATATATATATATATATATATATATATATATATATATATATATATATATATATTGCCTACCTATTGGGGGCACCTGACATCTGGGGCAAGAAAAACTGAAGAAAATGGCGTTGGATGCCTCTTATATACCCCTGGCGCACTGACGTCAGGGAAGAAAAGACAGCAACCGACGCCAGACCAAGACTTTGGGCCGACTGTGGGGACCACCTGACGGCAGGATAACCCCAAGTGTGATGACTGCAGCAGGGTATATACTCGAGCATCTACATTTATGGTAGGTACAAAACTGTACTTTCTTGCCCCCAAGAAACCTGATAGGTTCTGTAGGGTGCCTGAGGGCTGTAAATTCTTCTACAAGTTTCTTTTCACTGACCCCTGTGTAGTGTCTGTAGCTTCTGACAAGCCATCTCAATTGCTCTATTTTCTTTACTGTTTTTATGCTTTTTTTGTCACTGAGAATCACTTGTCTGTAACAAATAAAGGCTTGTTGCTTTGGAACACTACCTGGGTTTCATGATTTTTGGGATTTATTGTGACTAAGCTCATCAATGAAGCTTTAAGACTATTAGTTTCTTTGGTTTATTAGAATAAAGGCGTGCAGGCTAAATGTTTTATTTAAGAGTAATATTGGTCATAACATTAGGCATAAAAGGCAGTTTAGTAGGAAAGCCAATACCTTGTTTGTATGAATAGTAGTGTATGGTGAAGAAAACACAAAACGTGTAGCTCTGAAAACTTCCTGGCAAATTTTACTGCTAAAAGGACAGACTTCCAGGAAGGAAAATATTGTAGACTGCAAATGTTAGTCATCCTTTCCAGAACTGAATGTCAAATCCCAGTGTGGGAGTGCTACTTTCTTTGGAGGATTGAAAACCAGCAAACAACGGACTAGACCGAAAGAAGTTTAATTGCAAGTATAATATAAAATTCACCACAATCAGAATAAGCGCTTTCATTTGGCGCCTGCCAAACTTTTTCAAACAGTTATTGCATCACTTCCTGTAGCTTAAATAGTAACTACTCGTGATGTAAGCAATAACAATTAAATTCAAAGTAATTAAAATGAAGACAGTTGAAAAAAGATAAAAACAGCACATATCTTGTAAATGTCATTTCCATTGATCAGTAAAAATACTGTTAAACCAAGCATTTTATGTCCGCCCAGACTCAAAACCTAATACTCATTTATGTGATAATAAAGTATTTGATCAACATATATATTTATAACATTTATACATATAACATTGTAGTTCACCATTTGCGCAACTCAATCAACTCGAATACCTAAATTAATCAAATAAAACAGTAATAGTTTTTTTAAGATAGTTATTTTAAAATAAGTATGTATTGTCTGTTTCGTAAAACCTTTTTTTTTTTTTTTTTTTTGAAAAACCTGAACTTTCACGTATTGACACGTATAATACATTCAATGGTAAACTACGCTCCCAGTGTGTCACTGAATGATGATAAATAAATGGCCATAATAAATAAAATAAATGTATGTAAATATATGTGAAAATAAAGTTAAAGATAAGTAATTACGTATATATATATATATATATATATATATATATATATATATATATATATATGGGTCTACCTGACATGATCGACAGTTCATATGATTGACAGTTCATTTGATCGACAAGCATTTTAGGTGGGGGGCTTCACCCCCCACACCCCCCCCTAACTATATATATCAACTCCAGGGTTGCACAACATTGGGGAAGGGGGCAAATCTGCTTGTCGACCAAATGAACTGTCGATCATATGAACTGTCGACCATGTGAAGGGGACCCATATATATATATATATATATATATATATATATATATATATATATATAAATATAAATTAACCATTTCAACATTGTTCGTATGTTTTTCTGCTGCACATTTCCATAAAAGGAAGTAGAGTACTCACATTATCGTTGTGACTTTCATTCAAAAAAGAATGTTATTTTCAATGGTTGAATCAACCATTCACTTTAATGTAGTTTCGTAAACCTGTTGATTACTTTAAAACTTACTTGTAAAATTGTGTACATATACTGCAATAAATTCATATCACTTTTCATCTTTACATTAAAATGCTCAACTATAATATATAAAGTGCTGTATATAATGAATACATAGATCTGTTAAGATATTATATATAAAAGTATAAAAATTAATAATAAATAATAGATAATATTAGTATACATTTACTTAAACATCATTTTACATATAATTTATAATTAATAAAATTAAATATAAAACGTATAAATGTTTAAACATGTATATATAATATATCGAAACAGAATAAATATTAAATTGTGTAAATGTACTTTCATTTAATAACTGCAACAATATTTATACTACCATTATTATCTCGTAAGTGATTTCAGCTTCAATATGCTAGTAATGGATGTGGAATTGTTCAAGCCTGGCCAATTATATGCATTCAATTTAAGTTGCCATTCCAGTTCAAGTTTTTCTAATTTAAGTTGCCATGCACCACCCCTAATATCAAATTTTTGAACATCAAGGACCACAAATTTAAACTTATGAGAGGTTTCTGTACTAACATGCTTTGCTAGAGCATTTAGTTCATTTCAATCTCGTATAGTTCTGATGTGTTCACCAATGCATTATTTTAATTTTCTTTCCATTTTTCCTACATAAAACATAGTACAATTATAACATAAAGCGCAATATACAACCTTTTCGCTATTACAGCAAGCTTTTTCCTTCAGATGAATTTTGATACCATTTATCAAAACTTCATTGGTTTCAACCACATAAGGGCAATACTTACACCTACCACATCTAAAAGTCATACCATACCCTCTATTTAATTTTTGTTCTAAACAATTTTTCAAATTTCAGGCGCCAAACGAAAGTGCTTATTCTGATTGTGGTGAAATGACATTTACAAGATATGTGCTGTTTTTATCTTTTTTTCAACTGTCATAATTTTAATTACTTTGAATTTAATTGTTATTGCTTACATCACGAGTAGTTACTATTTAAGCTACAGGAAGTGATGCAATAACTGTTTGAAAAAGTTTGGCAGGCACCAAACGAAAGCGCTTATTCTGATTGTGGTGAATTTTATATTATACTTGCAATTAAACTTCTTTTGGTCTAGTCCGTTGTTTGCTGGTTTTCGGATTGTTTGTTGTTGCTCTTATTGCTTTGGAGGATTGAGATGAAAAGTATTTTATCGAAGTTTAAAGTAGAATATCAAACATGGATGCTGTTTGTGACAACCTGAAAATGCAAAACATTTGACTAGAAGAATACACTATAAACCCATGTTAACAGAAGTATCCAGTAGCTGAGAATATTTGGTTCAGCCACTTGAAAGGGAATAAAGTCAGTGTCTTTATGCTAAAATGTAAACCACTACTAGCTAGATAAGCAGGGCTGCCCTTTATTAGATTCCCTAGTCTCTTGAACACTGGTAACCTGAATAAAAGGTCACAGAAAACAAAACCATAGCTTTCATGCTTCTAAATGGAGAAACACACACATGGAAATACAATATGTGCTTCTCCTCCAGTTCCCCCTATGTCTTTCCTGAGGGGGAATCACAAGAAGTGAGTCTGGGCTTTGTAAATGGAGGAAGAAGTACATCTGCCTTAACCAGTGGGAGCTGTCAATATTAACTGAAACTGGAAGAGCTTATGTTGCTTCATGAGGCCGACCAGTCCCTTTGGCCATTCTGTCACTTATCACAGATAAAAGTGCAGCTTTCAAATTTAAAGTTTATAATATTTATGTGCATAGGAATTTAACTGTCAGTAACACTGATATTACAGTGTGTTTGTGTTTGCTGTGTTAAGACTGCTTTTGCAACTCATCCTACACAAGGTTTTGTAAAACTGTCGATCTTATTATTTTCTTCTGTAGCAGGTTGTGTTACAACTGTTTATATGAAAATTGTCTGTTCTTCTTTAAACTATAGGTAGGTAACAACTTTTATGAAATTTTGAGTACGTTGTTTAGAAAATCAAGTATGTGTCTGTTGGCCAAAGGAGAAGAAGAGGGGAAAGGCATGCTTGGAGGTGTGGGGGGGAATTAGGAGTGTGGAATTGAGAGTATGAACTTTGAATTTTGGCAGTATGACTGGTAACGGGAGAGAGTTAGCTGATATGATGGAGGGAAGGAAGGTTGATATATTATGCATGCAAGAGACCAGATGTAAGGGGAGTAAGGCCAGGTCTATCAGAGGCAGGTTCAAATTGTTCTACCATGGTGTGGATGGGAGGAGAAATGGGATAGGGTTTATCCTGAAGGAACAGTATGTCGAGTGTTTTGGAGGTGAAGAGAGTGTTGTTTATGATGCTGAGAATTGATGGTGTGATGATGAATGTTGGTGCATATTCTCCACAAATTAAGTATGAGATGGATGAGAAAGAAAAATTTTGGAGTGAGTTAGATGAAGTGGTGGATAGTGTACCCAAGGGTGAGAGAGTGGTGATTGGAGCAGATTTTGGTGGGCATGTTAGTGAAGGGAACAGAGGGGATGAGGAGGTGATGGGTAGATATGGTGTTAAGGAGAGGAATACAGAGGGTCAGATGGTAGTGGATTTTGTGAAAAGGATGGGCATGGTTGTGATGAATGCATATTTTAAGAAGAGGGAGGAGCATAGGGTGATGTACAAGAGTGGAGGAAGATGCACACAGGTGGATTATAGCCTATGCAGGATTGTCAGTCTGAAGGAGATTGAAGACTGCAAAGTGGTGACGGGGAAGGCATAGGTAGGCAGCATAGGATGGTGGTCTGTAGGATGACGGCGATCAAGAAGAAGGAGAGTGAGGACAGTGCCAAGGATCAAATGGTGGAAGTTGAAAAAGGATAACCGTAAGGTGAAGTTCAGGGAAGAGCTAAGACAGGCACTGAGTGGCGGTGGAGAGCTAACAGATAGCCTGGCAGCCGCAACAGAAGTGGTAAGAGAGACAGCTAGAAAGGCACTTGGTGTGACATCTAGACAGAGGAAGGAGGACAGGCAGACCAGATGGTGGAATTAGGAAGTATAGGAAAGTATGCAGAGAAAGAGGTTGGTGAAGAATTGTGATTGTCAAAAAGATGAAGAAAGCAGACAGGAGTACAAGGAGATGAGGCATATGGTGAAGAGAGAGATAGCAAAAGCTAAAGATAAGGTGTATGGCGAGTTGTATGATATGGACACTAAGAAGGGAGAAAAAGTCCTGTACTGATTGGCTAAATAGAAGGACCAAGCTGGGAAAGATGTGTAGCAGGTCAGGGTGATAAAGGATAACAAGGGAAACTTACTCACAAGCAAGGAGAGTGTGTTGAACAGATGGAAAGAGTACTTTGAGGGGCTGATGAATGAAGAGAATGAGAGAGAGAGAAGGTTGGATAGAGAATCAGGAAGTGCAATGGATTAGCAAGGAGGAAGTAAGAACAGCTATGAAGAGGATGAAGAATGAAAAGGCTGTTGGTCCAGATGACATACCTCTGGAAGCATGGAGGTGTTTAGGAGAGATGGCAGTAGGGTATTTAACTCATTCATTGCAATGGAGCTCAGGAAGTTTGCACTGTAACTTCCAATAGGCAGAGCCTAAGTCTTTTAACGGAATCAAATTATGTCTTCACATTTCAAACAAATATTCATATCTCTGGAACGATAGAGGTTATGAAAGAAGTATAAATGGCCAACTATTCAGCACAAACTATTTGTATACTGGAACTATTCTTTCGGTTCTAGATCGTAAACCAAATTTTATAAGTCACAGTAAACGCAGTAATTATTACATTTGTAATATTTTGTAAACAACTTAATATCTCGGCAACCACTCGTTACACGCATACTGTCAGCAGAATTTTATTCAACCAGCTGAGAGCTTTCATATGAGTTCTGTGTTACTTGGATGTTGAGCTATTTAGAAAAATGTCAGAATTATATCTATATAAATGAATTTCATAAAAACAATTAATATCTATATACCTGCACTAGACAGAGGTAAAATACTAATGCAGTTGACTTTGCCATTGTGTAAGCTTTAAGATGAAATATTTTAAAACCTTGTACTTAGCATGGTTTTGAAATTATTGATGCAAATATGAATAAGCAATATTTGATGCCTAGAGGTGTCAGTAGGAGTTAACTGCAGATGCACCTGGAAGCGTCGCTCAGATGTTATGAGTTAATGGAATCTTGGAAAATGAGTGGATGCCTGAGGAGTGGAAAAGTGTATTGGTACTGATTTTTAAGAATAAGGGTGATGTGCAGAACTGTAGTAACTACAGAGGGATAAAATTGATCAGCCACAGCATGAAGATGTTAATCGTGCATACAGCTGCAGTCATAACAGATGGGTTCTCCTGCCGTCAGGCGGGTCCTCGGTCGGCCGAATTCCAAAGTCTAGGTCCGGCGTCGCTTCTTCCTGATGTCAGTGCACCAGGGGTATAAAAGACCCAGCCGACGCCATTTTTTTCAGTCTTTCTTGCCGCGCGGTGCCCGAAGCAGAAGCAGTTCGCAAGTGCCGGTCGGCCAGCTCCTGAAATTACGAAAATTTTGCAACCGAAGTCTTCTTGAAAGACTTGGGGAAACTTTTCTTGCCTCAGACCGATGTCAGACAAAGTTAATAATTGTATTTCTTGTGGGAAGCACATACCGCATAAGGATTTTCATTCCCTCTGCATTCCTTGCTTAGGCCCAGACCACGACGTCTCGGTCTGTCGTTTTTGTGCTACATTCAGCAAACGCACCATTAAGCGTCGGGCGGAGTTCTCCCAGCACTATTTTGGCAAAACATTTAACTATATTATGTCGTCGGATACTCCGACTCCAGTTTTGTCTAAAAAATGCAAAGATAAGGACCGACACACGAGGTCCTCGGCCTCTACCGACACCACGCCAAAGCCGATTACAGGTGGTCCGGTTCTCAGCGAGGCGCCTACACAGCCCCTGCCTACCGACGACACTTCGTTGGCGGTGTCTTCTGTGCCCGAGGTCGCAGGCTCCTCGGCCCACACCCCGACTACAGATACCGAAGCCACTCTTGGTGGTGAATTTCAAAATGTAGACAGGTCTGCCTCCTCTCAAGGTGTCTTCAGACCTTCCTCTTATTTTTCTATCAAGGCTTTCACTAAGTCTAAAGCAGCCATGCATCCTAGGAGACAAGCTCCACAGGGCCCTTCTCCAGGCCCCATGCCTAAAAAACAGATGCTTAAAATGGCTGAGGATTTGATTACTCTTATCAGGGGTTCTCAACCCCCCCCCCGGACAAAAGGCCCAGAGTGGAGGAAGAATCCCCCTCCTCTGACCAGGCCTCCATTATTTCAGAGCACTCTGATGAACAGGAACATTCTTACTCCCCTTTTGAAGATTCTGATGCTGAGGAGTCAATTCCCTCTGTCTCCCCCCCAGAGGATTACTCATTTGGGGAAACCTTGCATACCTTAAGGGAACACTTCCACTGGGAAGGCCAAGAGTACTCAGATTCCAAGAAAAGGCTTAGGGATTTTCTCTTGCTACCTCAGCACAGGCCTCTGGCTATACCTCCTGTCTTAGACATACTAGATGATGTGTACTCGGAGGCCTGCCTTAACCCGGATTTTTTACCCCCAGCCCCAGTCAAGCCTGACAAGTACTACCGGGTTCCTGACTCACACCAATTTTTATACAAAAGTTTCTGGGTCAGCCGCATGGCTATCTCACAGGGCCCCAAGGGAATTAAGGCCTCCACTGCTAAAAACCCACTACCTTCCGAGAGAGATTCCAGATCCTTAGAAAGGTGGAGAAAAAAGGTATACACCTTGGCCACCTTAACCATGAGGGCATTAAACTGCCAGTTCCATATGCTAAAGTACCAACAGTTTCTGTTATCACAGTTGAGAAGTAAAATGTCACAACCTGAACAACCAGACTTGAAGGAGTTGCAGGATTTGATGCATAGTGCAGAACAAGTGGGTAAACATACCTTGCAATGTGGTTTTGATGCTCTAGAGGCCTCATGTAGAGCTGCTGTTACAGGATCAGCCATACGTAGACATGCCTGGCTCAAGGAGCAAACCTTACCAGATCATGTCAAAGCTAAATTACTAGATGCCCCTCTACAAAAGGATGTATTATTTGGTGTTAAAGCTGAGGAGGTATTAAAGAAAATGGAGGAAAAGGCTAAATCAATGCAAACCGTGAAAGATTTTCTACAGGTACAACCTCCATGTTTCAGTAGAAATTGGCCTTCCAAAAATTGGTCCTTTCCAGCCACGGACAGACCCTAAAGAGGTAGATACAGGCGCCCGAGGGGCAGAGGGCAATCTCAAGGATCGTTTAGAGGCAGACAATGGCAAACTCTTACACAAAGAGGTGGTGAGGATAGTTCGCAGCCATTCAGAAAGTAAGCCCAATGACTTTCCCCTTTGCATGCCAAGCAAGGCCCAAATGGCAGCACCCTTAGGTAGAAAACTGGCATTATTTTCAAAAAAATTGGCATATTGTCACAAAAGACAAATGGATCCTGGACATTATAAACAGAGGCTACAGATTCCATTTTCACACCCTTCCAAAAATGAGAGGCATGCCAAACCTGCCACACAATCAAAGGGCAGAGGCACAAAGACAAATTTCAGATCTCATGGACATGAAAGCTATTCAAGAGGTACCTACTCACGAACAAGGTCAAGGTTTTTATTCCAGACTATTCCTGGTACCAAGGAAGGGAAAAGATTGGAGACCTATTTTGGACCTATCCACCCTAAACATATTTTTACTCGTACCAAAATTCAAGATGCTCACATTACAGCAGCTTCTTCCCATGCTGGGCAAGGAGTCTTGGCTGGTAACATTGGACCTCAAGGAGGCATACCTGCATGTCCCAATCAGACAAAATTGCAGAAGATACCTCAGATTTCTTGCAGGTTCAACCCATTATCAATTCTCTGCATTGCCCTTTGGCTTATCTACTGCGCCCAGAGTATTCACGAAATGCCTGGCATCAGTAATTGCCTACTGCAGACTTCAAGGGATACAAATATACCCATATTTGGACAACTGCCTGATCCAAGCGGACAGCAAGCACATACTTCTGAAACATCTGGCTTTTGTAATAATGTTGTTGAATTCTCTGGGATACACAGTCAACAAAAAGAAATCAAGGCTAATACCCTCTCAGAAAATAATTTTCCTGGGTGCCAACTTGGACACAAACACCCAGATGGCCTACCTCACACCAGAGAAGCAGGGGCAACTAACTCAATACTTCAGAACACTAGCAAATTTCACCAGGCTGACTGCAAGGAAAATCCTGCAGGCTCTGGGATTCATGGCATCTTGCATTCTACTAATCCCATGTGCAAAGCTGCATATGAGGAAACTTCAATGGTACCTGAAAAACCTATGGTCTCAACACAGCCACAGTTTGGAAACAATAATACCACTAATTCCATGTCTTCAAAGGGAATTTCTGTGGTGGGCTCAAGCATGCCGAACAAACACAGGTCTCCCATTCTGCAAGCCTCAAGCAAATCAAGTCATCACAACAGACACCTCGGACTACGCCTGGGGGGGCGCACATGACAGATCGGTGCATTCAGGGCAAATGGCCCCAAAAAGAAAAGCACCTTCACATCAATTAAAAGGAAAGGCTAGCAGTAATAAATGCTATTATAGCTTTCAAAGACCTTCTGCATCCAGGTCAACTATTGATAAGGACAGACAACACCACAGTAATGTGGTACATAAACAAACAGGGAGGAACCCATTCATACCCCCAATGCAGGCTCGCCATGTCACTTTGGAACATGGCTCTGGAATTACAAATCGAACTTCAAGCACAGTACTTGCCAGGCAAGGAAAACACGCTAGCAGACAACCTAAGCAGAAATATGACAGATCCACATGAATGAAAGTTGCATCTGCAAGTTTTTACAGAGATAATTCAAGCATGGGGAAGGCCAGACATAGATCTCTTTGCCTCCCACAAAAATCACCAATTGACAAAATTCTCCTCAAGGACTTTTCATCCACAGGCCTGGAGAGTGGACGCTCTCTCTTTCAGTTGGACAACAATGACAGTTTATGCCTTTCCACCTCTTCCTCTGCTGCCCAAAGTTCTATTAAAAACCAGAGCAGACAGACCAAAGATGATTCTCATTGCTCCAGACTGGCCAAGACAGCACTGGTACCCACTCCTGAGGAGCCTGACGCATTCCCCTCCATGGATCCTACCTCTAATAACTCTTCTTCTGACTCAGCACAGCTTCAAAACTCTTCACAGTCAGCTGAAAACACTCAATCTGGCCGCATGGAAGATTCCTTAACATCACAACAGACCCTACTCTTCAAGGAGGTGCAGGATGTCATTTTGGAGGCCAGAAGGCGGTCTACTAGAAAAGCTTACTCCGCAAAATGGAAATTGTTTTGTGCCTGGAATGAGAAAAAGGGCCAGAATCCTGGAAAACTGAATTTACCTCAGATATTACAGTATCTAGCTGAGCTGCTAAGCAGAGGACTTTCATTCTCCTCCATCAAAATCCATGCCTCAGCCATTTCTGCAGAATACAGCACTGATCCACCTTTATTCTCTCACCCCCTCTTAAGACAGTTCCTCAGAGGGGCTAAGAATATAAAACCCCCAAGGAAACAACCAATACCTGCTTGGGATCTCAATTTCTTTCTAGAAAAGCTTACCTTGCCTCCTTTTGAGCCAGCTGCCTCAACAGATTTGCAATATTTGTCTTGGAAAACAGCTTTCCTTCTGGCTATCACCTCAGCTCGTAGGGTATCGGAACTACAAGCCCTCATGGCTGTGCAGCCTTTTATCATCTTCCATCAGGACAGAGTTTCCTTATGAACCAACCCGTCCTTTATGCCAAAGGTGGTATCCAGGGTAGCTTTGAATCAGGCTATACACTTACCTACCTTTTACCCTAATCCTCAAAACAAAGGGGAGAGACTACTACATTCCTTGGACATCCACAGACAGCTGCGTTATTATTTGGACAGAACAAAGCCTTTCAGAAAATCAGAACAGCTCTTTGTGTCCTATGCTATAGGAGCTCAAGGAAGCCAATTTCCAAACAGACAATCTCAAAATGGATAGCCCACTGCATACGCTTTTGTTACTCTTTTCATGGTAAAACTGTACCTGCAGGCATCAGATCTCACTCCACAAGGGCCACAGCTACCTCTGCAGCTTTCCTCAGAGGAGTTCCTACCAAAGATATTTTGGAAGCAGCCACTTGGAGTTCTGTGCATACCTTCTCCAAGCACTACCACCTACCATTATACTCCAAAACTAGAGCAGGCTTTGCCACTGCAGTCTTGCAGGGCATTCTGGCTCCACCTAGTGCCAACCACCCCTTCTTAGCTTTGGGATTCTACCCATCTGTTATGACTGCAGCTGTATGCATGATGAACATAGTACAGTTTTGTACCTACCATAAATGTAAATGTTCGAGTGCTAATACAGCTGCAGTCCAGGTTTCCCTCCCTCCTTCCCCTCTTGGGACAGGCCTATTGGCTAACACCTCCTCATACAACCTGATTGGGGTATTCTTTTATGGTGTATTTGCTTGCAACTACTGTATTTTGATTATATTGCATTGCTTTATTACACAAATTTATGTATTGCCTTCCTTCTGGTGGCACCTGACATCTGGGGCAAGAAAAATTGAAGAAAATGACGTCGGCTGGTTCTTTTATACCCCTGGCGCACTGAAGTCAGGGAAGAACTGACGACAACCGACGCCGGACCTAGACTTTGGAATTCGGCCAACCGAGGACCCGCCTGACGGTAGGAGAACCCATCTGTTATGACTGCAGCTGTATTAGCACTCGTACATCTACATTTATGGTAGGTACAAAATTGTACTTTATGGGAAAGAGTAGTGGAAGCTAGGTTAAGAAGGGAGGGGATAATTAGTGAGCAGCAGTACGGTTTCATGCCAGGAAAGAGCACTACAGATGCAATGTTTGCTCTGAGGGTGTTGATGGAGAAGTATAGAGAAGGTCAGAAGGAGTTGCATTATTGCTTTGTGGACTTAGAAAAAGCATATGATAGGGTGCCTAGAGATGGGTTGTGATATTGTATGAGGAAGTTGGGAGTGGCAGAGAAGTATGTAAGAGTGGTACAGGATATGTACAAGGGTAGTGTGACAGTGGTGAGGTCTGCGGCAGGAGTGACAGATGCATTCAAGGTGGAGGTGGATTACATCAAGGATCAGCTCTCAGTCCTTTCTTATTTGCAATGATGATGGACAGGTTGACAGACAAGTTCAGACAGGAGTCACCGTGAACTGTGATGCTTGTGGATGACATTGTGATTTGTAGTGAGAGTAGGGAACAGGTAGAGGAGACCCTGAAAAGGTGGGGATATGCTCTATAGAGGAGAGGAATGAAGGTCAGCAGGACTAAGACAGAATATATGTGTGTGAATGAGAGGGAGGACTAAGGAATGGTGCGGATGCAGGGAGTAGAGTTGGCGAAGGTGGATGAGTTTAAATACTTGGGATCAACAGTTCAGAGTAATGGTGTGTGTGTGGAAGAGAGGTAAAGAAGAGAGTGCAGGCAGGGTGGAGTGGGTGGACAAGAGTGTCATGAGTGATTTGTGACAGATGGGTACCAGTAAGAGTGAAAGAGAAGGTCTCCAAGAGTGTAGTGAGACCAGCTATGTTTTATGGGTTGGAGACAGTGGCACTGACGAAAGACAGGAGTCAGAGCTGGAGGTGGCAGAGTTAAAGATGTTAAAATTTGCACTGGGTGTGATGAAGATGGACAGGATTAGAAATGAGTATATTAGAGTGTCAGCTCAGGTTGGATGGTTTGGAGACAAAGCCAGAGAGGCGAGATTGCACTGGTTTGGACATGTGCTGAGGAGGGATGCTGGGTATATTGGAAGAAGGATGCTAAGGATGGAGCTGCCAAGTAAGAGGAAAAGAGGAAGGCCTAAGATAAGATTTATGGATGTGGTGAGAGAAGACATGCAGGTGGCTGGCTTGACAGAGCAAGATGCAGAAGACCGGAAGAAATGGAAACAGATGATCTGCTGTGGTGACCCCTAACGGAAGCAGCCGAAAGAAAAAGAAGTATATATCTGTCAGTAAACAAGTCAAGGACACATAAGGACTGTTAATAATGAAATTATGTTGAAGGTTAGTTATTATAGTTTGTTTTCCTGCAGCTGATAGTCCTGATTAGGGGCCTGCATTTGTAACATTAAAGGTGACTTGTATTTGAACAGTGCCGGTAATATTATTTATTTTATTTTACATTTGTTGACCGGGATAGTCCGACTGAGCTGAATAGCCCCTTTTCAGTGGAGGCCCGGGGAGAAAAGCTCAACAAGCATTACAATAAAGGTTATGCAAGGTAGTTAGTTATACAGGAAATACATTTTTTACAATAAAAGTAAATTAAAAGTATAATAAGAATGTAATATTTAACAGAATGTAACAGTGTTGATAAAAAATGTGATGATGAAGCAATAAAAAACAGTATTTGACAGAAAAGTTACCATCTTAACCAAGTATTGTGTGGAGGAAACATAGTAACATTTTGGTTTTCCTGAGGGAGAGAGATGAGAAATGTGAATTACTGATATAAGTGTAAGGAGATAACAGTTCTTTGGGAGAGACACCAGGAATCAGCGGGCTAAGGATAGCTAGGAAGAGCACTGAAGTAAAGAGAGGAAGAGGTCAGTAGAGAAAAACAACATAAAGGGCAGGTAGGGAGGTGTCTTAGGGATAGTTGGGAATATTAAGCTGTGGACAAGTACAGTGACAGGACCAGTGACTTTTCAGGTATTCCTTGGTGTCAGCTTTGAATTGTTTGAATTGAATTGTTTAAGTTGATTGAGGGATCTAATCTCAATAGGCAGGTTGTTCCAACTTTGTTCTGTATTGCATTGATTATTAAGTCTTTAATTTTTTGCTCAACCAGTACCTGTACGTGCTATAATCACACTGTATAACATCAATGCCTAGTGTGTACTGATTTGTAATTCTTTTGTTGTACTTTGCAACCCTGCACTTCGTTGTTGTTGATCAGTGTTCTACCCTGGTAAATAAACATGCCCATTTTTTTTATTATTCATTTAAGTTTCTAGGCTCTGTGAAAGACAGAGTTATGAAGGCATTTGAATAATTGTAAATTGGATGATCAGATTAGTGATTGCATTGTTCATAATATAATTGGATGTGGGACATGTTTACTGTGACAATTAATAGCTTTAAAATGTCAGGAATTACATATTCATGCCTGATTGAAGGTCTGTAAGTTGGCAACCTAAAAGAGTCTGGGGTGCTAATGTTTGTAAGGATGATGTGTATATCAGATTATTCTGTGAGTTAATGGAACTGGTTACTATTTTTTAGGTTGGTTTTATGTCGGATTTTTCTTTCATTTAATGGAATCACTGAATGACAGGATCTAATGTTGTTAATCTTTGTTCACTCCTTACTGATGGGTTATCGTTTCCATCCTCGGAACCTGAGCCGGCCAATATCAAGCTCGCATCAGCCAAAAACTCTCAAGCCAAGGTCTTAACCAGAATGCTCTACTCCCTGTTACCTCAGATCTCATTTGCCGCATTGCTGAACAGCCGTGTCAAGACACTCTCTCAGCTAAATGTCTAATGTTTTGACAATTTATATATTGTTGTTACTCTAAAGTTTTCTCAAAAGGTTTATTCTAATTTTCCTACCCTATCGCACACTTTAGACTCTCTCCCTCTAATCTTTTACACTTTATTACCCTCTTTTCTTACCTTGTGGTAATTCTGCATTACCATCTTTGGTATTCCTTCCTTTTTCTCTTTTACCCTTTTCTTGGGTAGCCTTTATTCTTCCTTTTGCTAGTGTGCTTCTTCTGCACACCAGCTATATCGGATCAAGCAGTGCAAGGATTGCGGCCATAAGTTACCGCTTTCCGATGACCATGACTTATGTGTCTACTGTGTTACTGACTCCCACTTGACTGTAGATCCTCCGTGTGGGATTTGTAAAAACTGCTCTACCAGGACTCTCAATGAGACGAACAATAAGTTAATTTTGAAAGGTCTCTTCATGTCTCCTTTCTCTGAGGCTATTTCTGGGTCAGATGGCTCACCCATCCTGTTAAACCCTACAAAAGAGGTTCTCATCAAAGTCACTCCCTTCTTCTCCCTCTGGAGATCGTAGGGAGTCAACTCACAAAAAGGTGAAATTGATTACTACTATGGCGCTGCCACCTGTGACCCTATCGGCTCCAGGCTCGGCACTGCCCCAAATGATCTTGACTACAGCCACGTCTCTACTGATATCAGCACCGGTGCAGACAACTACAGATGTAATGTGATCCTATCTCGCCTACATTCTCTACAGATGGGTTCAGAGCCAATCCTCGGCTCCGACTCGGCCACTATACAATAGAACGCAGTCTCTTATTGGCTGAGTTACCTCGTATCCCAGGATGCACCACTACTGCTTCCCCAGATCTCGTTTGCCGCTTCTGAAGCTTAGACGTGGTCTCGGACTTGGCTGAGCTAAGTGCCTCTTAGTGACATAATTTTCTGTCAAATTTTCTGCTAAAACTGACCCAAAAGCTGTTTTAACAGCTACTTGTTGTTGTGTGATTGTGTATTTAGCGATTTTTGTGGTAAAATTGTATTTTTTGGGCAAGTGATTCCGTTTGAGTCAGAGGGGCCTTGCCCTATCCTGCGCTTTTTAGTTAGAGTTGTAGTTTGTGTAGTTTTGGTGTACTTTTCGAAGTTTAGTGTGTCTTAACCATGTCGAAGGAACATAGACCATCAGGTTTCAAAAAATGTTCTAAATGCAATTATAAAATGTCCATTACAGACGACCATTCTTTGTGTGTTTACTGTTTGGGCCCGAAGCACCTCCAGGAATCCTGTAGCGTTTGCCACGCTATTTCCTCTCGCGTGCTCCAAGAGAGGAAAAATAAGTTGATTTTGAAAGGGCTTATTACCCCTTCCTTTAAGGAAGCCCTATCTTCTTCTTCTTCCCCTTCAAGGAAGAAAAAATCTTCAGCTCCGACCAGCCCGTCGGATCCGGCAGCAAAAAAGTCAAGGCAGGCTTCTCCGTCGGCTCCACGGACTTCGGAACCGAGGGCGGAACGGTCTGCCTCGATGTCTCCAGCCTCGACTCCTCTGGCTTCAGAGTCGAGAGCTCGGGTGTCGAGAGGCGAGGTCATCTCCATCGGCTCCACTGCCTTCGGAGCCGATGAGGGTTGCCCGCTCAGACTCTTTCCCCTTCGGTGCCGAAGTCCCCATCGGCTCCGAGGGAAATTGCAGTGGTAGTGGAATCTCCCTCGGTGCCGATACTTCTCGAACCCATACGGAGCCGGTCCCCCAGTCTTTCGGAGCCGGCGGAGAAGTCGACTCGGACCCGGTCGGTCTCTTCTCAGTCGTCGAGGATGTCTGATTCGGATGTAGACAGGGTGCTTCAAAGGCTTTTTCAGTCTCCGGTCTTTCAAAAGTTGATCTCGGCTCCAGCCTAGTCGGCTCCGGAGCCGGTTTCCCACCCTGCTATCTCGGTTCCTCCTCCAACAGCTTCGGCACCATTGGAGTCAGTGTTGGTGGAGCCGGTGGAGGTTGTCGGGTCGGTTCCGACCCTAACTCCAACCCCGCCCTTCGGGTCGGTTGTCGGTACGCGGACCTCCTCTGTCGGCCCCGGGGGGGGATGCTTCGGGACTGATCCTTTCAGTTCCGAGCCTCCCTCTCTGTGCGTCGGTGGCGGGAGTTCCGACTGCTGTTGTGGCCTTGGGGGTTGAACCATCCCAGGACTCAGGGGGGCCCGCCTTCAAGGCCATGAGGAGTGCCTTGGCCAAATCCTCTCTGGCCACTTCTACCATCTCACCACCACCTTCCCTTGGCACGGAGACTGGCTCCTTTGCAATCCCCCTGTCTCACGACAGCGGAGCCCTTGGGCCTGAGGTTACCCTCATCGGGGGTTCCCTTCTTCCTGGAGGTCCCTCTGAAACGTCTTCGGAGGAACCTCCGAGGAAGAAACAGTGCAAGAGGAAGCACGTCGACTCCCCTGATGAGTCTCTCACCTCGGATACCAACATCGATGATGCGGAAGGGTCCCCCAAGTCATCCTCGGATGATGTATCCTTTGCGGACATCTTGGAGATCCTTAAGCAACAAGGCGACTGGCAGTCCAAACCCCCTTCTGCTGAGAAGTCGGTTTTCCTCAAGGCCTTCGGGGCTCAGCCCTCCGCCTCCTGGGTGTCTCCACCCTTCGATGAGCTTCTGGATTTGATCTCTCGAAGGGCATGGGAACACCCGGACTCTGTTGAACCGGTGCCAGCTCGCCCCAATAAATTCCTTTCAGCACCCCCTGATAAGGACTTTCCTTCGAAAGGTGTGGCTGTAGATGCCTTGGTGGTGGCATCTGCCACCCAGCAAGATGTGGCAGAGGCTTCAACATCCGTCCATCCTCCTAATAAGGAGTCTAGGAGCATGGATCGCACGGGAAGCGCACTTACTTCAGCGACCTTTACACTAAGGTCTCTGAACTACTTGATGCATTTCACGAGACTGCAGAGGGATCTGGTCAAGGAGCTTTTGGATACCCTCTCCGGTAACTTACCTGAGCAGTTGGCCCAGACGGTCAACTCCCAGTTGGCTACCCTGTCCTCATTATCCAACTCGTCCATGAGGCTCATTTCTTATGCAGCCGAAGGAGCGAGCAGAGCAGCGGGAACAGGTGTTGCTCTATGGAGACAAGCCTGGCTACGCCTGTGTCACTTTGCGGAAGCCTTTAAGTCTTCCTTTGCCGACGCCCCCTTTGATGGGTCCTCTCTGTTTGGACCCAAGGTAAAGGACACTTTGACTCGCTGCGAACAGGAGGGTAAGACTTTAACTGCCGTAGGGGCCCGGTTTTCCACTCCCTTCAGACATTATCCCAAGGCTCGAGGAGGAGGGAAAATGTGGTTCCGTAAGTCTCAAAAGCCTTACTCGTCGCAGCAGAGCGATTCCCCTTCTAGAGGCAGAGGAGGGGGAAATTTTTCAGGGAGACGCCGTCCCAGAAGCGGTGGAGGCCCCCGCAACACTGGAGACCGCGAGTCCTTTCGTGGCTCCTCCTCCTTCCAGCATCCCTGAAGGAGTGCCCGACTGTGCAGCTCCGGAGCCAGTCGGGGGTCGTTTTTTGAGGCACCTAAAGGCCTGGGAAAATATCACTCAGGACCAATGGGTGCTCCGAATCATCGCCGGAGGTTACACCATTCCCTTCTCTCAACCCCCCCCACCATCCCAAAGAATCCCGGACCCGCCACCCAGTCAACGGGATCTGGCAGCCAGCGAAATATCGAAGCTGCTTCAAAAAAAGAGTCATCCAACCTGTCCCCGCAGATCAGGGACTTACTCAAGATTCTTTTTGGTACCAAAAAAGACCGGGGACTTGAGGCCCATTTTGGATCTCAGCAAGTTAAACCGATTAGTGTACAAGTCCAAATTCCAGATGGTCACCTTGCAATCCATTCTCCCGCTTTTGGAGAAAGGTGTTTGGATGTGCTCCATAGATCTCAAAGACGCCTATTATCACATTCTGATAGATCAGGCGTCAAGGAGACACTTGCGCTTCAGCCTAGGAGACAGTCATTTCCAGTTCCGTGCACTGCCCTTTGGTCTCACCACAGCCCCCAGGGTGTTCACCAAATGTTTGGCGGTGGTGACTGCTCACCTGAGAAGTCTAGGATTCCAGGTGTTTCCATACCTAGACGACTGGCTCCTAACTGCCACCTCCAGGCATCTACTCTTGAAAACTCTAGCAGCCACCATCTATCTAGGCAACTCCTTAGGAATCACCTTCAATTGGACAAAATCCGTATTGCTGCCATCGCAGCGTATTCTGTTTATTGGTGCAGAAATAGACTCAAGGCAGATGCGAGTCTATCTTCCTGTGGAAAGGATAGCAACGCTGCAGTCTCAGGTTCAGGCGTTACTCCTCAGACGTCGCGCTCCAGTGAGAATGGTCCTGCAACTGTTGGGTTCCATGTCAGCCACCATTCTTCTGGTCCCCTTGGCAAGGTTGCATATGAGGATACTCCAGTGGCTCCTCTCAGTCCAGTGGTCTTATCAAGACCTTCCCCTCAGTCACCACATATTGATCACAGAGACGTGCAAACAGGATCTTCATTGGTGGCTTCTTTCCTCCAACCTGGATCAGGGTCGACCCTTCTTTCCCCCATCCCCCTCGGCCACGTTGACTACGGACGCCTCCCAGACAGGGTGGGGGGGACATTATCTGGACAGGTCGGTCCAAGGCACGTGGCACTCCGACGAGAGTCTTCTCCACATCAATATCCTGGAAATGAGGGCGGTGCTTTTAACGTTGCAAGCACTGCACGATCACCTCCCCCAGGGTACGATTGCCATTCAGTCCGACAGCATGTCGGTAGTCTGGTACTTGAACAAGCAAGGAGGGACCAGGTCTTACCCCCTTTGCAGAGAGGCCATGAAGGTATGGGATTGGGCGATTGCTACCAAATGTTTTCTAGTGGCAACACACATTCCCGGGAGATCCAATGTGATAGCCGACAGACTGAGCAGGACTATTCTCTCCCCTCACGAGTGGTCCTTGAACGACAGAGTGGTAACACAGATTTTCACGAGATGGGGAGCTCCATGTTGTGATCTTTTCGCAACTCCCCTCAACGCAAAATGCCAGCAGTTCTTCTCTCTCACCCCAGTTCTGGGGGAGATCCCCAAGGATGCTCTAGTCCAAGCTTGGCCCCCCGGTCTGCTATATGCCTTTCCACCGGTTCCCCTTCTCCCCAAGGTGATTCAGAAGGCGATTCGCTTGGAAAGCAAAATGATTCTAATCGCCCCATACTGGCCTCGTCAAGTCTGGTTCCCCTTTCTTCACAAATATGCATTGGAGGGTCCCTGGTTCCTGGACCAAGTTCCGGACCTCTTGACGCATCAGTCAGGACAGCTCCATCAGTCCCTCCATTCATTGAAGCTGGCAGCTTGGCTACTCCTCTTCCGACCATAGTTAGGAGCCATTCTTTCGACCCTGAAGTCATGCATATTTTGTCCTCGGCCCACAAGACTTCTACTAAAAAGATGTATAGCAGTAAATGGAAGAGGTTTGCTATTTGGGCCCAACTCCGAGGATTAGATCCTATGACAGCCTCGGTGTCAGAGGTTCTGAAGTTTTTAACTTCCCTGTTCAACCAGGGTTGTTCGGTGTCTACCATCAAAGTTCAATTGGCGGCTATTTCCAATTTTCACGAGAGCGTAGAACCACCTTTAATGAGCAACAAGTTGTGCAAAGCTTTTATTAAAGGAGCTTGGCTTCTACGGCCCTCTATATCTCATCCCGCACCACCGTGGGACCTTAACGTAGTGTTAGGTGCATTAACCGCACCTCCCTTTCTCCCTTTGAGCCGGCAGCAACCTGTGACTTAAATTTCTTTCTTGGAAGACTGCCCTTCTAGTTGCTATTACATCAGCCAGGCGAGTTTCAGAACTTCAAGCCCTATGTGTCAAACCACCATACCTGGTATTTCACAAGGATAGAGTATCTCTTAGACCAAACCCATCCTTTATACCAAAGGTTTGTTCTAACTTTTGTTTGCAACAATCACTGGAATTACCGTTTTTTTTTCCCTAAGTATTCAAACAGAGCTGAGTATACCTTTCACAGCTTAGACGTGCACAGACAATTACGTTTCTATTTGGATAGGGCACACCAAGCACGAAAATCAGATCAACTGTTTGTGTCCTTTTCGGATAGTAAATTGGGCAAAGCCGTCACGAAAGTCACTATTGCCAAGTTGATCAGAGACTCTATCAGTCATATTTATCGCATTTCAAATAAGGAGCTTACAGTTCCAGTGAAAGCTCATTCTACCAGGGCTATGGCCACTTCGGCAGCCTTTCATTCCAAGCTCTCTATTAGTGACATCTGTGCGGCTGCTACGTGGTCTTCTCTACACACCTTTATTTCTCACTACAAATTGGATGTGGCATCTAGGGGTCGAGCTTCCTTCGGTTCCCCGGAGCGTTTTCCAGTGAGCCACCCAGGAATTAGGTGCTAGGGACGCTGTCCCATCTGTAGAGAATGTAGGCGAGATAGGATCACATTACATCTTTTAGTTATGTACTTGCCATAACTTTAGATGTATGGGATCCATCTCGCCTACATTCCTAATAACCCACCCTCCTTCCCCCTGCCTTGTAGGCCAGAAGAGACCGGACGATACAAATTCAACTTTTCCTCTCTTGAAACACCTGGCAATGTTATAACAACAGTCTATGTGTGTGTGCATGTGTGCGGACAAACAAGATCTGGGGAAGCAGTAGTGGTGCATCCTGGGATACGAGGTAACTCAGCCAATAAGAGACTACGTTCTATTGTATAGCGGCCGAGTCGGAGCCGAGGATCGGCTCCGAACCCATCTGTAGAGAATGTAGGCGAGATGGATCCCATACATCTAAAGTTATGGTAAGTACATAACTAAAAGTTCCGACAGTTCTGTCACAACCCCTAATGGCATCATCAGTACAGGTTCAGTCCCCTTCAGCACCATTGGTACAGTCACCTTCAGCTTTAAGTATGACTCTTCTGTACTCCACACTGCAGACTTTTTCGGCACTGACATGTACTTCTGTGCAGTCCTTCTCGGCACTGTCCTTATTGCTGGCACAGACACTTTCTACTACGGCACTGTATCCTTCGGGGCAGACCTTTGCCTTTATGGTGCAGACACCTTCAACTACTATGGCGCTGACATCTTCGGCGCAGATTTTTTCTACACCATTTTCTTCAGGGCAGACTTCCTCGGCTGCAAGCTCTGCACCTTTTGAACTAGCAAGGACCAAATATTCCCCTTCACTGGATCCTTTTGCAAGCAGTCAGTATAGTCCTTTCTTAGAAAGGCCAGAATCGTTATCAGCCTTCTTCATGAGGTCAACCAAGAGTCTGTCTGAGCAGGATGTGTTGCGGCTTGTTGACCAGTTGATTGTGGCCAGAGGTCTCTCTCAACCATCAAAGTCCACATTCCCTCATTTAGCTGAGCGTATTTTGCCTCAAACCCCAACGTATACTCCTCCTTCAACTTCGCATTCAAGTTTCAAAGCCTATTACTCCGACAGCAGCTTCCATCCCTCCAACTCCAATAGTGGATCTCACTTTGGAACCAGAGTTGTCCTTGTGGCCCTCGGTGCACTGGGCATGGGGCTCTTCTCAGACCAGAGGCTGTGCCGTTGGGGAGGGCATTCCTGGCTCCAAGCCAGTTTTTTCTATGGCACCTTCCAGGGATGCTGTCTCTCTCTCTCTTATGGTTCACGGTCCTCTTAAGACTCCTGGTCTGGGGCGGGTTCGTCAAGGCGTGGTTTGACCCCTGTTCCAAGGTTGTTATGCTCGGTTCCAGGCTCCCATCCCTCCTTGGGCAGGCCAGCCTTCCAGGCCATGGAGAGGGTGCTTGCCTCCACTGACAAAGCTAATTTGTCAGTATCCTCTCCCCCCTCTGTGTCGCAACTGCCACAAGCTTCAACCCTTGGACACTGGGCACAAGAGCTTCAGGTCTCTCCTCCTCAGGAGTCACCCTCTTTGCAGTATTCCTCAGAACCTCCCACTGATGAAGCGCCCCGCAAAGCATCGTGCAAGAGGAAACACATTGACTCCACTGAAGAGTCATTGACTAAAGATACGGATTTCGATGACGGGGAAGGGTCCCCACGATCACCCTCTAATGAGGTGTCCTTTGGTGACATCCTCGAGATCCTTAGACAGGGGTGACTGGAAGCCCTCTAATCCTTCCTCTGAGGAATCCATATTCCTGCAAGCTATTTATTCCTGGTCCCCTACCTCCTGGGTCACCCCGCCTGCCAATGAGCTTGTCCAACTCTTCGTGCAGCGAGCATGGAAGGCTCCTGATACCATGGAGGTGATACCTAAGAGGCCAGACAAGATATTATCGCCCCCAGCAGAGCACCCCCACAGGTCATGTGGTCTCCCAGTAGACGCTATGGTGGTGGTGGCAGAATAGAGCCAAAGTGTCCATCCACCCAACAAGGAGTCTCAGGCAATTGACAAATTAGGGAACCGTGTGTTTGCTTCATTGACCTTCGCCGTAAGGTCTTTGAATTATTTGGCACATTTTACCAGGCTTCAGCGAGATCTTCTCAACCAGCTGTCAGAAACCTTGACAGGAGCTGTTTCTGATGAAGTCCGTGATAATGTGGCTTCTCAGATAGCCATCTTAGAGTCCATTTCCAACTCTTCATGCATCTTATTTCTCACGCAATGGAAGGGGTGGCTAGAGCAGCAGGCCCAGGTATAGTCGCCAGACAACATGCTTGGATTTGCCTTTGTGACTTTGCAGACTCCTTTAAGGCTTCCTTCATGAATGCCCCCATAGAGGCCGCTTCTTTGTTTGGCCATAAAGTCAAGGATACGCTGGCATGCTGTGAACAAGATGGCAAGACCTAGTCTTCCATTGGTGTCAGACACTCCACTCCTCAGTGATTCTATTCCAGAAATCAGAGGAGCGGAAAAATCTGGCACAAGAAATCACAGGGTTCTTTCTGGGATACATGTGCCGAGTTTTCCCCTAGAGGCAGAGGGGGAAACTCCAATGGTAGACACCCCTTTTGGGGCAGAGGAGGTCTGTGAAACTGGGGTTCCAGAGATTCTTTCTCTGGCCAACCCTATCAGCACCCCTGAAGCGTTGCCCGACTGCTCACCTCTGGAAGCAGTCGGGGGTCATTTCTCCTTGTACCCTGCTGCCTGGCAAAAGATAACCGACTCTTGGGTACAATGGATTATATCCAGAGGCTATCACATCCCTTTCCATCTTTGCCCAGTCTCATCAAGAGTGTTACCCGACATTCCTCCCAATCAAAGGGAAACAGCAGCACACAAAATCAAAAAGCTGCTACAAAAAGAGTCCTCCAGATGGTCCCCCCAGACCAGATAGGATCCGGACTTTACTCAAGGTTCTTTTTAGTGCCAAAAAAGACAGGGACTGGAGACCAATTCTGGATCTCAGTACACTAAACAAATTTGTAAAAACAGAAATTCCAGATGGTCATGGCTCAGTCTATCCTTCCTCTTCTGGAAGAAGACAATTAGATGTGCTCTGTAGATCTTCAAGATGCGTGTTACCACATAAAGATGGACAAATGCTCAAGAAGATACCTCTGCTTCTGTATAGGAGCCAGACACTACCAGTTTCGAGCCCATGGTCTCTCTATAGCCCCAAGAGTGTTCACAAAAGGTATGGCAGTGGTTATTGCTCACTTCAAAGATTCCAGGTGTTTTCATATCTAGATGACTGGCTACTTACCGCTCCCACCAAGCGTCTACTGGAAGAAGCCCTGCAGTATACTCTCTTAACAGCTCAAAGCCTGGGAATCACTATAAACTTGGAGAAATCCAACACAACCCCAACTCAGTCTTTGGAATTCATAGGGGTACTGTTTGACATAAGAAATTGCACAGCATCCCTTCCAGAACACAGACTTCAGAGAAGAAGACAAGTGCAACCATTGCTCTGTCAACACAAATCCCCAGCTTGATCTGTACTTCAGCTATTGGGGTCAATGGCAGCTTCAATCACCATTGTTCCCCTAGCCAGTTTCCACATGAGACTTCAATGGCTACTTCTCACTCAGTGGTACCCTCTACAACATCCTTTGTCTTTTCAAATAAGTGACTCAGAAATGCAAACGATTTACCCTGGTGGACGTCTCAAAATCCCCAACAATGGTCTCGCCCTTTCACCCCCCCATCTACTTATAGCCATGGTGACCACGGACACCTCCCTGATGGGGTGGGGGGTCTATGTCAGGGAAACTCGGTCCAAGGCACCTGGTCGGAGATGGAGGCCCTTTTGCATATCAATGTCCTGGAACTGAGGGTGGTGCTTCTAGCGTTGCAAGCATTTCACTCCATCCTTCCATCAGGGACTATTGTGATCCAGTCAGACGTGTCAGTGGTCTGGTACATCAACAAACAAGGGGGTACCAGATCTTACCTGTTATGCCGAGAGGCCTTGAGAATATGGCAAGGGGCGATAGCTCACAACTGCTTTCTGATTGCAATGCACATTCCCGGGAGCTTCAACATGATATCGACAAATTGAGCAGGTGCATTCTACAGCCTCACAAGTTCATAGGTTCATACTAGGCTATCTGCCCTAGGGCATTTATAAGCCTAGCTAGAGTGTGTTTGGCTTTCGCCACCCATTTTAAATTAATTTTGCTATGCCCTTTTTCGAGGTTAGTATACTGTGCCTCTAACAGTGACACAGAAGTGATACCCGGGGTAAACCTACGATCTCCCATCCACTCATCAAGATTCCTCTTGAAGAGAGTCCATGAGGGACTCTGCCTAACCTGGACTGGGATTTTATTCTAGAGTGAAGGGAGCCTTTGGGTTATGAATCTGTCCCTACAGCATGTCCGATTTATTTCAGTGCTGAGGTTCAAGTCTCTCGAGCACGTAGCTCACTTATGTTATATTATAAGTGGTCCTTGAATCCTCTGATAGCACCAAAAATCCTACACCACTAGGGCTAGCCTTGCTGCGACCTATTTGCCTCCCCAACCAACTACAAGTGCAGCAGCTACTTTGCCCTGATCCCCCTCAGGGACAGTCACCAAGAGATGCTGTAGTCCACGCTTGGCCCTCGAGTCTTCTTTATGCCTATTCACCTCTTCCCCTCATCTCCCGATTTCTAAAGAAAGCACGACAGTTGAAGAGCAAAGTGATCCTCATTGCTCCATATTGGCCCCGACAAGTCTGGTTTCCCTTCCTCTGGCCTCATCTGCTAGATCAACCATGGATCCTTAATCCATCACCAACGTTGATCTCCCATCTGCAGGGTCTGATTCACCCCAATCTAACAACCCTGAAACTGACAGCTTGGTTTTTCCTCTTCCTATGATTGCCAGGCATGAAAACCTTTCATCCCATGTGCGCAATATTCTTATTGCATCTCATAAATCATCCACTAGACTAATCTGTCTTAACAAATGGAAGAGGTTCTCTCTATGAGCAGCAGATAAGCAAATAGACCCCTTGTCATCCCCGGTCTCGGTGATATTAAATTACTTATCACATCTTTTTCACTCTGGGGTGTCTACCTCTGCTCTCCATGTACATTTAGCTGCCATCTCGAATTTTCATATTGGTCTTCAAGATTCTTCACTTATGTCACACAGACTCTGTAAGACTTTTTTGAAAGGGTTTATCCACCTAAAACCTCCCTTCAGAGAACCCGTACAACCTTGGGGATTTTGCTTTGGTTCTGCAAGCTTTAACAGCTCCACCCTTTGAACCTGCATCATCTTGTGATGTAAGCTATCTCTCTTGGAAAACTTTGTTTCTAATTGTAATCACATTGGCCAGACGATTGCCAGAATTTCAGGCCTTATGCATCAAACCTCCTTATCTTATCTTCCATAAGGATAGGGTATCACTGAGAACCAATTCTACCTTTTTACCAAAAGTGGTGTCAAAGCAATCTATCAACCAGTCTGTTGATCTCCCAGTGTTCTTTCCTAACCATTCTAACAAGGAAGAGTATTGCTTGCACTTCTTGGATGTTCATAGGCAAATATGATTTTATGTGGACAGAACAAAATCTACCCGTAAATCAGACCAACCGGTTCTGGCTTTTTCTGGACCTAGACAGGGTCATCCTGTATCAAACGTTACATTGGCTTCATGGTTGAGAAATTATATCACTCTTATCTATAACAAAAACAATCTCACCTTGCCTCATAGAGTCAAAGCGCATTCTACAAGATCTATGGCAACTTCAGCAGCTTTCCATGCTAAGGCTTCCCTCAGTGATATTTGGTCAGCTGCAACTTGGGCTAAACTTCATACCTTTATTTTTCATTACAAATTGGACTTGGCTTCCAGAGATAGAGCTTCCTTTGGTTCCATGGTGCTCAGGAATGTCCTTCCATGAGGGCCACCCAGGAATACAGGTAGCTGGGGACTCTGTCTCATCAGTAAGGAATGAATGAAGATTAACAACATCAGATAAAAAAGTTATGTCTTACCATAATGTTTCATCTGTGTTGTTGATTTTCGTTCATTCATTACTTCCCACCCTCCGTCCACCATCTGGAGATTCTTGGTTGATCTCATGTACTCCTTTTTGGTAGGTCTGTTATGACCAGAGGTAGCCTCTACTTTTATCTACTTGCAAACTGGATCTGAGGTAACAGGGAGTACAGCATTCTGGGTAGGACCTTGGCTCAAGAGTTTTTGGCTGACGTGAGCTTGATATTGGCCGGTTTGGTTCCCAGGACGGAACCGATAACCCATCAGTAATGAATGACCAAAGATCAACAACACAGATGGAATGTTATGGTAAGACATAACTTCTTTTTCTGAGGACTACAGGTACAATGTTCCAGCATCAGTGCAACAAAGATGAGCAGGGAGGGAAGTTAGAGGTGTAGCCTAGGTCAGTATTGCTTTTAAAGTATTTTTCAAAGTGTTTACTCAGCTTTATTGTCTTCTGTGGAGGTCCAATTTGACTATCACTGTTACAGATTAATTACAGGGTTATGGAGTGGTGCGGGAACTGCATGGTTTATCGATGTCACGCTCATGGATGAAGGGGCGACCTGATGTTTGGCCAACAGTCTGCATTGCATTTTGCAGTTACAGAAGCAGAGGCTTCTTACTGTTGCTGACCCTCCCCATATGGAATATGGTTGGTCAGCTTGGATGAGCAACCAAAAAAAGGTAAAGCCCACAGTAGTTAGGACTTTAAGACTTCACATTACTTTTCAGGAATTTTTTGTAAATGGACAGACAGGTTCTTTCTTTTTTGGTCTCTCACTATGAAGGAATGAAACTGATGTTTTTATATTGACTTTGTTTTGTTTCAATTAAGTGTGCTGAAGAGTACATATGGACACATGGACTGCCTCTCTTAATACTCCTATTTCAAATACAAGCCTGGTTCAGTATCAGTGGAACTTTTTGTGTAATAAATATGTCAATAAATATATGTAAATGTAAGCAGTGCTTGTTTCTTATGCAAGTTGTTAGTTGTGTGTAATAACAGTTCTGTTATCTTAAGTGCATTCTAGATATGGCACATATGAGTGTATAAGAGAGTAGTCAATAAACTTTGGCAGCATATTTCACTCACCTGATGATGTCTTATTCTAGTTGAGGACAAGGTTTACTTATTTAGAAGGAACAGTGAGACATCAAGTTACTGCTGGACTACAACAAGTCAATTTTATTAATGAAAATCTGTCAATGATTTTTGGTGTTTTCACTTTTTGAATAAGAAAGATTTGTTTTCTTTTGTATTTGTTTCTGTTGTAGTTTTGCATCACAGCACCGACTCCTGGTAGCGTTAGGTAGTATTTTCACTTAACAATAATGTTGGTCAAACAACTGGCATCTGATCTCGTTTTGAGCAAGAGCTACTCTTGTTTTTGCTAAAAATGCTTATTGAAATTGATTAACCATCATAAAAGGCCTTATATTTTGTTGGTATACTGCCAGTGTTGGAAGACTATCCTTTGTTGTTTACCATCCCTACTGCCTGTGTCATTTTGGGTTAACTGCCAAGGTAACCCAGTACTGGTCAACTTTTAAAAGCTCAAAATCCCCACCCTCTCTTCCTGTGACAGCTGACTGGTTGCACATATTCTGACAGAAACTCCTTCAGCTGTGACAGGAAGTGAGTGTTAGTCTTTCTGTGCCATGCAAATAAGTTCTTCTGACTCCTCACAGGTTCCAGTGGTGATCTTTCTGGCTTACTGCTCAGATAAACCCCATTTGGGGATCCTTTTTTCTCATTCTATGATTAGATTGATTATTCTCTTTCTGTTATTACTTTTATTTAAAATATTTACATTTGTTTTAATATTTTATTTCTGTCAGTGTTTCAGTTATTATTGTGGGAATTTCTGCTTGTAGCAATATTTATTTGGCTTTTGTCTGTGACAACTGCTAGTTTTTACTGTTTCTGAGGAAACAGTATATGTGAGAGTGTTCGATCTCGCCGTTTGTTCTTACACATGGGTTCGGAGCCGATCCTCGGCTCCATGTCGGCCGCTTGCAAGCTCTGCATTGAGAAGAAGCTCGAGACCAACCTAACTCCCACAATCCCCCTCTGCCTTTACCTCAGATCTAGTTTGCCGCTGCAGCGTTCGCATCACTTGATGAGCTCGAGCAACCTAAAGCTAAGATTTATATATTTTTCTTGTATTTCTAAGAAATTCTTTTTGCTAAAAAGTTATTTGAGAGACTGTGTGTGTGTGTGTTATAGTTTTGAGGAATCCTCGGTTCCATATAAAGTTATTTAAACTTTATTAGAGTTTTCCCTCGGGGCCTAACCCCACCCTTTACTGGATTGACTACCAGATTGACCCTTTTATTGGATTTGACTAATTTACCGGAATTGACATTTCTTACTGGACTTGACTTGTTTCTAACTTAAAATGTCTGAGAAAGCTAAATCTGGTTTTAAACGTTGCCAATGTGGGCAAAAGATGTCAGTGACTGACAATCATAGTTCCTGCGTCTACTGTCTTGGCCCTCTCCATCTGCAAGAAGACTGTTCGATTTGTCATTCTTTCAGTGGAAGGGTCATGACAGATAGGCGCAGGAAACTTATGGATAGGGGTCTTTTAAAACCTACTTTTCAGGAGGCTCTGGATGCTTCAGACCAGGCATCCAAATCCTCGAAGGAATCGAAGACGTCGGAGCCCAGGTCATCGGCTCCGAGCTCTTCAGTTAAGGTTCGATCACCGGTTCCACAGACTTCGGGACCGAGTGTTCAACTGTTGTCAGTTTCCAAGCCTCGAGTCTTGGAACCGGTGACGGAGCTCCCTCCCCCGACACTGTTGAGGTCGGCTCCGTCTTCGATTCCTTCGACGAGCTCTTCCAGACCCCTCTTCGACACCGATGTAGACCACATGGTGCAGAAGTTAATGGAGAATACGGCCTTATCCAAACTCATCTCGGTCTCCTCTCAGTTGGTGTCGAGACTCGAAGGCCTTCCTTTATCTCCATCTGTTCCTCCTCCGAGACCTGTCCAGTCTTCGGAGCCAGAAGAGGCTGACCTGTTGATTGTGGAGCCCTCGGTGCCAGAACCGTCCTTCTCTCAGTCGGCTCCGTTCACCTCGACTCCGTCGGATCCGGTACCGAAGTCTCGGAGCCGAAGATCCATCCTTGGTTCCGGGACCGAGAGTCGGACTGATGTTTCGGTTCCGATGCTCCCTCTCGGGGCCTCGGCTCGGATCTACTCGGCTCCGTCCTCGGGGTCGATGCCTTCGGCGCCTGTCTCGGGGATTCTTCCCATTTCTTCGGAACCGGGAGATACCTCGACTCGGGACCCGGGGGCCTTCGACCTCATGAGGAAGGTGTTGTCTACCCAGACAACCACATCAGCAGAAACAGCTTCTCCTCCCCATAAAGGGCCGTTATCCTCCTCTGCACCCATGGCTACATCTAAGAGTCGAGCACCTGTGTCTCAGCCACCCCTGGAGGGTGCCCCCTCTTCCTCGGAGGCTTCTTCGGATGCTCCCCCCGAAGAAGTCCCTAGGAAAAGATTGTGTAAGAGGAGACACTTAGATTCTCCACAAGAATCATTAACATCGGACACTGACTTGGATGAGTCAGAAGGGTCCCCAAAGTCACCCTCAGAGGATGTCTCTTTTTCTGACATCCTGGAGATCCTAAAGCAGAGAGGTGATTGGCAATTCCTTCCCCCTTCTGAGGATGAGTCAGTCTTGCTGAAGGCATTCGGTGCTCGCCCTTCCTCCTCCTGGGTCACTCCGCCCTTCGATGAGTTGATGGAGCTGATTGCTCGAAGGGCGTGGGAGACGCCTGACACGGTGGAGCCAGTCCCTAGAAAGCCTAACAAGTATATTACTGCCCCTCAGGATAAGGCTTATCTAACAAAGGGAGTACCAGTGGACGCTATGGTGGTGGCAGCGGCCACGAAAAAGGAGATGTCGGAATCTTCCTCATCTGTCCATCTGCCTAACAAAGATTCTAGGACTATGGACAGGTACGGGAAGTGCATTTTTAGTTCAGCGGCTTTTTCTATGCGATCCCTGAACTATTTGACCCACTTCACACGGCTACAGAGGGATCTAATCAAAGAGTTGGGAGATACCCTCCAGGGTACTACAGATGCTGCTGTTTCAGAGAAAGTTACAGCACATCTCAATACCCTTACATCCATTGTAAATATATCCATGAGGCTGATCTCATACGCAGCCAAAGGATCGAGTAGGGCAGCAGCTTCAGCGATTGCTCTTCGTAGACAATCCTGGATGCGCTTATGTTCGTTTGCGGAAGCCTTCAAGTCTTCCTTTACTAATGCCCCATTTGATGGTGCCACTCTCTTTGGCCCCAAAGTAAAGGAGACCCTTACCCGGTGTGAGCAGGAGGGAAAGACTCTGTCTGCTGTCGGAGTCTGTTTTTCCACCCCATCCAGACAGTACCCCAAAGGGCAACGTGGTGGAAAAATGTGGTTTCGAAAACCCCAAGGATCTTTCCCAGGCACACAGGGTGATGCCCCCTCTAGAGGCAGAGGAGGGGGCAGAGGTGGAAGACGCCGCCCTGGCGGCAGAGGGGGTCTGCAAAACCAAGGTGACAGGGATACACCCCCTGGGAAACCTTTCCTGCACTCCTGAGAGGAGGCCCGACTGTCCTGCTCTGGAGGCAGTCGGGGGTCGCTTAGCTTTATACCCTCAGGCCTGGCAAAATCTTACATCAGACAACTGGGTAAAAAGCGTTGTTACCAGAGGCTACAGAATACCCTTCCTATTGCCCCCAATTCCAAAGAGAAGACTCCCAGATGTGCCGCCCCATCTGCGAGACCCTGCAGCTATAGAAATTTCAAAGCTGCTAGAAAAAAGAGTCATCCAACCAGTCCCAGCGGACCAAAGAGGATTCGGAACTTACTCAAGGTTCTTTTTAGTTCCAAAGAAGACAGGGGACTGGAGGCCGATTCTGGACCTAAGCAACCTCAATACCTTCATCAAGAAAGAAAAGTTCCGAATGGTCACGCTTCAATCGATCCTTCCATTTTTACAGAAGGACGACTGGATGTGCTCAATAGATCTGAAGGACGCATACTACCACATCAAAATGGCCAGGGCGTCCAGGGATCACTTGTGCTTCCGGCTGGAAGCCAGCCACTTTCAGTTTCAAGCCCTGCCCTTTGGTCTGACCTCAGCCCCCAGGGTCTTCACCAAATGCATGGCAGTGGTGGCGTCTCACCTGAGACGCCTCGGATTCCCAGGTGTTTCCGTATCTGGACGACTGGCTCCTTTCTGCCACCACCCAGCGTCAACTCATTCAGGCCAGGGATTACACACTACAGCTTTGTGTTCATCTCGGAATTTCCGTAAATTTCAAAAAATCTTCACTACAGCCATCACAGCATATCTCATTCACAGGAGCAGAATTAGATACGCATCATTTAATTCTAAGACTTCCTCCAGAAAGGATAGCCTCACTACAAAGCCACATTTCTCTCCTTCTGTCATCCAAAAAGTCCCCAGCAAAACTGGTTCTGAAGGTTTTGGGTCTCATGGCAGCTTCTCTCATTGCGATACCATTGGGAAGACTGCACATGAGAGTTCTACAATGGCTACTGTTTGCACAATGGTCGTTCCAACAGCTACCTCTGACACACGAAATTCTGATCACAAATACATGCAAATCTCACCTAGCCTGGTGGCTCCGGACTTGCAACCTTTTCAGCGGGAGACCATTTGTGATACCCACGCCGACAGCTACGGTGACCACGGACGCTTCCCTGATAGGGTGGGGGGGCATCTTTCAGGGACAGACAGTCCAAGGCGAATGGACCAATTTAGAGTACAATCTGCACATCAATGTTCTAGAGTTGAGGGCAGTGTTTCTAGCATTGCAACACTTTGCTCCCCTTCTTCCTCTAGGGACTATTGCAGTTCAGACGGACAACATGTCCATAGTCTGGTACATAAACAAACAAGGGGGGAACCAAGTCTATCAGCTATGCAGAGAGGCCATGAGAATCTGGCAATGGGCGGAGTCCACGGGTCGCTTTCTGATAGCAACGCACATCCCGGGGTCATCCAACGTCATAGCCGACAGGCTGAGCAGAGCAATCCTGTTGCCTCACGAGTGATCCCTAAAACAGTCAGTTGCGAAGAAGATTTTTCACAAGTGGGGCCAGCCTTCCTGCGATCTTTTTGCGTCTCCAATGAACGCCAAATGCAGGAGCTACTTTGCCCTATTACCCCCTCCAGGGGAAGTCCCCAGGGACGCGCTGGTTCACGATTGGCCCCCGGGTCTCCTGTATGCTTTTCCTCCCTTTCCCATGATTGCAAAGTTTCTGCAGAAAGCCAACAACCTGAAAAGGACGATTATCCTCATTGCCCCATTCTGGCCTCGTCAAATTTGGTTTCCATTTCTTCTGGCACACTGTATTCGGGGACCCTGGATCCTGGACCCAGAGCCAAACCTACTGACCCACTCGTCAGGGGCTCCCCACCCCTCGCTCTTGTCACTCCATCTAGCAGATTGGTTGCTCTGCTTCCCTACTTAGCCAGGTCTGATCTTCTTTCACCTGCAGTTCAGAATATACTAGTGGCTTCTCATAAAGCTTCCACTACAAAGACCTACACTAGTAAATGGAAGCGCTTTGTTTTCTGGGCACATACACAGCATTTGGATCCTGTTATAGCTCCTTTAAACAAGATTTTGGAGTTTTTAACAGAGTTGTTTCACCAAGGAGCTTCTCCTGCCACTTTAAGAGTGCAATTGGCTGCCATTTCCAACTTTCATGTGGAAGAATGTGGGGCACCTATTATGGCTCACAGACTTTGTAAGGCCTTTTTAAAAGGATCTTTCCATATTAGACCACCAGTTAGAACTCCTACATCTCCGTGGAATCTGAACCTTTTGTTGTCTAAATTGATGTTGCCTCCATTTGAACCGGCTTCCTCTTGTCCATTGAAGTATTTGTCGTGGAAGACCCTCTTTTTGGTGGCCATTACATCGGCTAGGCGGGTGTCAGAGCTTCAGGCTCTTTCTGTTAAACACCCTTATCTGATTTTTCACTCTGACAGAGTATCTCTTCACACTAATCCATCCTTCCTCCCCAAAGTCTGCTCTATTAATAACATTAATCAATCCATTGAACTCCTACCTTTTTCAAAAATCACTCCAATAAGTTGGAGTATATGTTACACAAGTTAGATGTTCATAGACAACTTAGATTTTACTTGGATAGAACAAAGGATCACAGGAAATCAGATCAACTTTTTATAGCCTTTGCGGACAGCAGGAAAGGTGTAGCAGTTACTAAACGAACCCTTTCCAAATGGCTAACTGATTGTATTATGTTTGTTTATGCTACTTCAGAACAAACTTTACCTGCCAAACCCAAAGGGCACTCTACAAGATCAGTATCTACATCCCTGGCTCATGCAGCTCGCTTACCATTAGACACTATTTGTGCAGCTGCCACTTGGTCTAAACCACATACATTCATTTCTCATTACAAAGTGGACAGGGTTTCTAGGGACAGGGCATCCTTTGGTTCCACTGTGCTCAAGAACGTTCTCCCATGAGTTCCTCAGGAACATGGAGCTAGGGACGCTACCCATGTGTAAGAACAAATGGCGAGATCGAACACTCTCACATTTAGAAGTTATGTCCTTACCATAACGTTCCATGTGGAGTGTTCATCTCGCCTTTGTTCTTACATTCCCACCCTCCCACCCTCAGGAAGAACGTACAGTTTGGTGCCTGGTCTGGGTTATTCTGCTTCTGCATTCGCAGTTGTTGTGTATATATGTATGTACATATATATATATAACTATAAGTGTTCTTGCAGTTATGTAGTTTTTTGCATGAGTGTGTTCTCTCTCTGACTGCTGGTTTGCTTGCAAACTAGATCTGAGGTAAAGGCAGAGGGGGATTGTGGGAGTTAGGTTGGTCTCGAGCTTCTTCTCGATGCAGAGCTTGCAAGCGGCCGACACAGAGCCGAGGATCGGCTCCGAACCCATATGTAAGAACAAAGGCGAGATGAACACTCCACATGGAACGTTATGGTAAGGACATAACTTCTAATTCTCTGAAGTGCAGTGTGTATGTGTGCTGTTTAGATAATAGGGAATGCCTAGTGCTGTCAAAACCACAAAATCTTGCCTGTCTTTACTCTGCCTTGATTACATCTTTTAAAAGGAAAATATTGTGCATTTTTCCGGCACTTCTGCATTATTTACTCAAAACATGATTTTACCTCAAATTAAATTATTTGAATGTACTGTTGAGATTTACTCTCTGACAAGCAAATTACAGGGTTTAGTTTTGTGGGGATATTGCTGGAAACTGTAAGTGTTTATTGTGATATTTATCCAGTACTGTCAGTTTGATGAGTTCCCCCCTGCGGTGTTGTCTGTCTATCAGGAGTTGTCCTGGCAGGATAAGGTATTTGAAGGCTGTCAGAGCATTCTGTACAGCTAACAGTTCTTTCTGATTGATATGCAGGGGGAATTTGTTCTGGGCTTCATTTGCCTTGAATGGATTTGCCTGCCATGTGAGCCCCCCACGCATAGTCTGATGCGTCTGTTGTCAGGGTTTGGGCGGCGAGGGGTTGAATGAAAGGAAGTCCCTTGTTGTGGTTGCATACCTCTGCCCACCAAAGGAACTCTGCCCCTAGACAAGGAATGATAGGAATCAGTGTTTCCAGGTCCTGAGAATGTTGACACCAGAGACTTTTTAAGTACCATTGAAGTTTCCTCATATGCAGTCTTTCATATGGAATTAGTAGAATGCATGCGTGAGGCCATGAACCCTAGGGCTTGCAGTATTTTTTTGCAGATAGCTGGGTTTTGGTGGCCATTAGTCTGAAGTAGTTTGTCAAATAAGTCTGTTTTTCTGGAGTGAGGAATGCCATCTGGGAAGTTGTATTCAAGCTTGCTGCCAGGAATACAATCTTTTGGTTGGGCACCAGTTGTGATTTCTTTTCGTAGATGGTGTACCCCAAAGAAGTTAGAAGTCTCTTTACAAATGCCAGGTGCTGAAGTAGCAATTCCTGACTGTCCGCCTGAATCAGGCAGTCATCCAAGTATGGGTAAATTTGAATATTTCTCTGCCTGCAGTATGTAATGGCTGGAGCCAGGCACTTTGTAAATACCCTGGGCACAGTAGATAAGCCAATGGGAAGTGCAGGGAATTGACAGTGCAGAGAGAGTGCCCTGAAATGTAGATATTTCCTGCAAGATTCCCTTATGGGGATGTGCAGATTAGCTTCTTTTAAATCTAGGGTGACTAGCCAGGCATTTCTGGCTAGCATAGGAAGAAGCTGTAGCAGAGTCAACATTTTGAATTTTGGGACCACCAGGAAGGTGTTGAGAATTGACAGATCTAGGATAGGGCACCAAGAGCCCTCCTTTCTGGGCACCAGGAACAGTCTGGAGTAGAAACGCTGTCCCCTTTGCTCTATAGGCACAGGTTGAATAGCCCTGATACTGTGAAGAGAAAATATTTGCTTTTGAGCCTCTGCCCACTGGTTTGGAGGAAGGTCTGGCAACCCACTTGGGGCTGGCAGTGAGTGGAAGTAGAATCTGTATCCCTGGGATACAATGTTTAGGACCCACTGGTCCTGGGTAATGGACATCCAGTTTTGTGCATGCAGGGTGTGTTTTCCTCCTATGGGTGCAAGTACTTGGGCTTTGCTGGGAAAGAAGATATACAAGTCATTGTGAACATTTTCCATAAGGGATTGCTTACCACTCCCTGTTTTAGAGAAGGGAGCTGTCCATTGTTTAGATCCCTGCATACCCTGAGATTGTAGTCTTGGTGGCCTGTTGCCCCTGAGTTTGGACTGAGAATGTCTGGGAGGGACTGGAGAGGGCCAGTTTTTAGAAGGCCAATGCCTACTGAATCTAGGTGGGTGCACCTGTAAAAATCTTTTAACAGTTTGCATAGATTTAGCTTTTTCCTCCATCTTTTTAAGAACAACTTCTGCTTTTGTGCCGAACAATTTTTCCTGGTTTAATAGAGCATCTAGTAATTTTGCTTTGACATGGGTCTGGCAGGATTTGCTCCTTCAGCCAAGCATGCCTTCTCAGTACAGACCGAGTGACAGCAGCCCTGCAAGATGCTTCTAAGGCATCAAAACCACACTGCAAAGTATGTTTACTAACTTGGTTGCAGAATGCATTAGCTGTTGTAAATTTTTATTTTCTGTACAATCTGGAAGCAACAACATTTTTTGCTTAATTAGTTCCATAATATGCTGCTGGTACTTCAACATGTGAAACTGGCAATTCAAAGCCCTGATGGCAAGAGTTGCAGAAGTATATACCTTCTTACCCCATTTGTCTAAAGCTCTAGTCTAGAATCTCTGTCTGAAGGGGTAGGGTTTTTGGCTGTATTAGCCTTAATGCCTTTAGGTCCCTGGGAAATAGTCTCTGGATCTGCAGTGGGATTCTTAAAGAGAAATTTGAGAATCAGGTACTCTGTAGTACCTGTCAGGTTTCCTAGGAGCTGGTGGTAAAGTATCAGGAGTAAAACTAGATTCAATGAAGACATCATCTACAATGTCCAGGACAGGGGGCATAGCTAGAGGCCTGTGCTGGGGCAAGTCTAAGGATTCCCTGAGTCTCTTTTTGGACTGAGGGTAGTCCTGGCATTCCCGGTGGAAATGCTCTCTTAAAATATGTAAGGTTTCACTTAAAGAAAAGTCATCTGGAGGGGAGGCAGAGGGAATAGAATCCTCTGCATCTAAATCTTCATAGGTAGATAAGAGTATGTCCTGGTGATCAGAGTCATCGGCTCATGGTCTGTAGAATCAGAAGGAAAATCAATTCTTTGTCTTTTAGAGGAGAAGGCTGACTTCTCCTAATTAAAGTTATAAGGTCTTCAGCCATTCTATGCATTTGTTTCTGTGGCAAGGGAGCTGGAGCATGCGCTTTGGTCATCGGTTTTCTAGGCATAGTGCGAACTCTGGGCCTGAGAAACTCAGTATGTTTAGTAAAAAATGACGCTGTCAGTTTAATGCGAACATCAGAAGGTCAGAATATACCCTCAGAAGCCGGTGTCTGCACAGTGGCTCCGGACCCATCCAAGGTAGAGACATCCACAGGTTCCACAGATGAAGAAGCAACTTGCAGCATACCAGACTCTGAATGGGCCTCAGCAGAGGCCTGTGAATCTGTAGAAGTGGGTATCAGGGGCTGCGAAAGTGCCTCACTGAGTACTGGTGAACTGGCGACTAGCTGAACGGAAGCGTCATCAGCAGTTTTGGACCTAAGGGATCTGTCTCTGTCTTTATCCTTATTTTTTTTGGAAGACTGACAGTCGGATGGCTTATGGAAGTCATTTGGAAAACAGAGAACAAGAGCGAAAGAACTTAGTGACAAAGATAGCCCGATATCAAATAGTTCAGGCATTAAACAAGGCACAAAACCTACAGGGAGGAACGTTGTGGTCTGGGCCTAAACAGATGATGCAGTAAGAATGAAAATCTCTGTGAGGTATTTGCTTTCCACAGGCAAGACAATTGTTAACTTTTTCTGACATTGGTTAGAGCAAGAAAAAAGGATCCCCAATGGGGTACTTAGCTTTAGAAGACTTCAGGCCTAAAACTCGAAAAACGAAAATTTCAGGTAGTGGCCAACCAGCACTTACGAACTGCTTCTGCTTCGGACTCCCATGCGGCAAGAAAAGCTGATGTAATGGCATCAGCTGCATGTTTTATACCTCCGACGACCTGACATCATGGAAGAGGCAACAGCATCTAATGCAGAAATCCCAAGACTCTGGTATTCGGGCTGACTGAGGGCTACCTGCAGATAACCCAAGTGTGATGACTGCAACAGTGAATACACTCAAACATCTACATTTATGGTAAGTGTACACAACTGTACTTTTCTTCCCCTTTCCAATATTCCCAAGATACTTCCAACAATTGGGAAAGAATTAAGATCATTGTGGTAACCCCCTTTTGGCCCAGTCAAAGTTGATTCTCCCTTTTAATGGAACTAGCCAAGAGCAATTACCACAGGTTTCTTTACAGACTGAGTTTACTTGCACAGTATCGAGGATGAATGGTACACTCCATTTTAGACCAGTTGCAACTGTTAGCCTGGATAAACTCTATTTTAGTACCTTTTAGGCACTTTTTCCTTGATGATTGCAGCAGATATATAAGGAGGCAAGAAAATCTGCAACTCTTGCATTTACAAATGGAAGAGGTTTTCTAGGTGGTCCGTAGCCAAAAAGTGCATATTGCAACCATTTCAGTTTGTTTGCCATTGGATCCCACTCTTTTGCCTCTTTTTATGATCACACAGATTATGAAAGGAATGTTACACATGAGATCTCCTCAAAAGCAAATTCTTCCTCTCTGGGATCTTATCTTTGTTCTTAAAGAAATGACCTTACCTACTTTTGAGCCAGTCTTTCAGGTTTATTTTACAGTTCATTACTTGGAAGACAGTTTTTCTTTTTTCTCTGACATATCTGCAGGGCAATTCTGTGTGCTGCAAGCAGTCATGGTGTGCCATCCCTATCTGTTTTTTCACAAGGACAGAGTTGTATTGCACAGTAGTCCATCATTTATGCCTAAAGTTTTCTGAATTTACCTTAAGTTAAGCCGTCAATCTCCGTGTTCTTTCCTTATCCAAAAAAAGGTAGAAACAATTTTTCATACCTTAGATGTGCAGCTCAGGTATCACTATGACAGAACAAAGACCTTTAGGAATGCTGAACAGCCATTTGTCTCTTAAACAAGGACTAAGAAAGTTCAGCCTGTTTCTAAGCAAACTGTTGTATGGTGGTTGTCATCTGCAATTGTTTTTTGTTACTCCCACCATGGTAAGTCTTTTCCAAGCAAGGTTAAGGCTCACTCAACTAGGAGATTATCAATGGCATATTAGAAGGGAGACTCTGGAAGCATTCCACAGACAGCAACTTGGTCCTCTGTTCATACCTTGAGAAAGCACTACAAACTGGATTCCTTTTCAAGGTCCAAAGAAGGTTTTTCTAAGACCATTCTCCAAGGGCTCCTGGGTCCTTGTCCTTCCATCTCCCAGATAGGGTAAGCTTTGGAAGTCTACCCAAAAAGCCACTGAGGTAGTGGGAATAGTAAACATACTACAGTTGCAGAAGTTCTAATTACCTGTAACAGTAGATGTTTGAATTCCTCACTGCTTCAGTTTGTACATAGCTGATATGGGTTTCAACCTCTCTGATTCAGTTGTTGTTGGGTTTGTTTTTTTTTTTGTTATGGTATTGTGACTGGCTGTGAGTTTACTCTTGCTAGATGTTTCCTCTCCTCCTTTGCAGAAACAAAAAAGCCAGAGCACTCACTTCCTGTAACAACTGAAGGCATCCCTGTCAGAATATGCTCAGCCAATCAGATATGACAAGAAGAGAGAGGGAGGGGAATCTGAGCTTTTGAAAGCTGGCTAGTACAGTGTTACCTTGGCCAATATCCCACAATGCCACTTGAGGCAGTGAGGAATTCAAACATCTACTATTACAGGTAAGTAAGCCCTGCACAACTTAACTTTATGATTTTAACGATAGTGGAATCCTACAGAAATTTTCTTAATCATGTTAGTAATAAGGTGCCAGTAGGAAAGCGTAGTGTGTTTATATTGTAAAAGCCCAAAACATTACAAACTGCCTTCCAGCTGTTTAGATTTTGTAGCAGATTATTCTGACGTTGTTTCAAAATTTATAATCTGGCTATCTGTTTACTAAAATTAATGGTTAGCAGCTGTTGCTAAACATTTTTAGAGAGGCAAGTCATGTCATGTGCAGAAATAGGCTGCATGAATTCAGTATTATGATTGCTCCAGAAAAGCTCAGGTCTTTAAAAAAAAGAAAATAGTGGATTATTTTCCAGGATAGAAGAAAAGAAGAAAAATTGGGAAGAAAAGTTGTTGGGGTACAGTATTCCCTAAATTTATGACTGTCCTTTAAAGTACAATACAAATATATCATTTCAACCTAAAAATATTCAACAGTCATGTACAAATTTGGCAACCATGACACCTTCCTCCCTCCTAATAGCTGAAAGATGTCATTCTATTCAGTGTTGCCGTATTCTTTACATATGAGTTGGCTCCCTCCCTATGACCCAACATCTGGCTAGTATACAACAGCTTTTAGCCACTGCTAGTATGTGGGACATTGCATGTATGCTGTGACAGCATCAGCCATAAAAGGACATTGGCACGTGCCATCCTCAGAACTTTTCTGCTGCCATTCGGATGGTTGACTCCTACGTATGGTCTGCAGTCGGATTCCATGTGTTGCTGCCAGCTTCAGATAAGTGCCCTGTTGGGGATTTATTTTCTTGCTGCTGCCTTTTGTTATTGTTCATGTTATCCAGGAAGGTCAAGTTTGGGCATGAAGGCAGATTCCACATAAAGGTAATGATGACCTCTGTCTTTTCTGATGTTCTTCATTCCACATTGCTGCAGTCCTAACTATTGATTAGCTGATCCTGTTCCATTTGTCAGGCCTGTATACCTAAGACTTTGCGTAGCCAACTCAGATTTAAATCTCTACCTAGAGAATCAGCGACTTAAACATCTGGCTAAAGATGTTATGGAGAGTTCTGGGGTCCTTCAGCCAAGCCGAGTTTGAAGAGGAGGGTGAGCAAAGACCTAAATCCTCTTTGGCTGCACCTCTTACCCCCAATGTATTGCTTGAGATCAGTGAAGACCTGGTGGTGAGGTCGGGTCCAGTTCTTTGGTGAATACCTCTTTGGAAGGTGCCAAGAAATTATATCCCAGCATGTCTGAGGCAATGCAGACATCTGTTTTGAGTGGAATGGGGGAGCTGCAGCTTGCTGTGTTCGAGGACCTTGGGGACGTTCCTGCCGTTTCGACTAGGGATCCTTCTCTGACTACTCTGGACATTAGGCCTATGTCAGGTTGTTCTTTGTCTCCTCATGCAGAAGGACATGTAAAAAAAAAACAAAAATACAAACATCCAAATACTCCAGCTTCACAGTCTGAATGGGATGCTTTTCCCCATGGTCTTATTAAGGTCTTGATGGCCTTGAAGCCTTCTTTTACTCTTCCTCCTCCCCTGTACAGGCTTTTGGGACTCAGGTTCTTTCTACTGACTCTGAGGACTCTTCCTCTGATGAAGACTCTCCTGCATATTCTACCCAAATTACCTCTCCTGTAGAATATGCATCACCAGAGGAGGAATCTAATGGGGGGGATTCCCCAGTTGAAGAAATTTCTTTCAGAGAGACCTGTAATTAAATGAGGGAGTTTTTCAAATGGGATATTTCCCAGGTTTCTTATGAACACAAAAAAAAATATTATGACTTTCTGCAAATGGGGGTTCCTTCATCCTCTGCAGTGCCTCCAGTCTTTCCAGCTTTCCTGGATGCCTTTTCGTCCTACTCTGTCTCCAGATTCCCAGGCCCCTGCCCCTAAGAGGCCAGATAGATTTTTACAAAGTGCCGAATGACTGCACGTTTCTCTGTAAGTGTCCCTCTGCTGATTCAGCTGTTGTCTCTGTAGCCTCTGATAAGTCTTCATGTTTGTCTCCTTCAGCCAGACTTTCATCATCTGATATGGAAAGTAAAATTCTAGAGAGATTGAATAAAAAGGTTTACACCTCTTCCACTTTAGCTATCAGAGCAATTAATTACCAGACTCATATGTCTCTGTATTCATTGGCCTTCCTTTCTCAGGCTTCGTAAGCTCTTGCTCATTTACCAGACTCTGAGGTTAAAACACAGGTCATATCTCTTTTTGCTGCCTCATCTCAAGTAGCTAGGCATTCTGTTAAGTGCAGCTATGATGCTGTTAAGGCATCTTCCAGAGCTGCTGCATCTGCTTCTGTGCTTAGGAGACATTTGTGGCTGAGACTTCAACCATTACCTGATAGTATAAAGGCAAAATTACTTAATGCTCTTTTGGACAAGTCTGTTCTGTTTGGATCTGCAGCTGCAGACTTATTTAAAACTCTGCAAGAAAAAGGGAAGGAGTTCCAAGATTGGAAACACCTGTTTGTTTCTCCTGTTCCTAAATTTCATTGAAACTTCCCTGTCAAAATGTTTGTTAAGAGACCAGATCATTCTTTTTCTGCATCTACATCTGCTCCTAGGTCTAAGAAAGCTAGGAGACCTCCTCAATCCAAACGTCTGCTTCAGCTCTTCCAACACAGCAGCCCTTTCAAGCCAGGCCCAGTTCTCTGTGACTACCAGCAGCCTCTTCCAAGTCATACACCTCTGTCTCTTTGCCTCTCTTTTTTCCAGCTTGGATGAGGATCAATCAGGATTCCTGGGTTCTATATATCATCCAAAAAGGATACTTTATGACTTGGAAGAATCTCCCTCCTTTCATGGGAATACCATAACCCCCTTCCAGTCAGTTGGAGTTGTTCCCAGAGCTCCTATCTCAGCTTCTTTATCAAGACACTATTCAAAGTGTTCCACTGGATCAGAGAGGCACAGGTTTTTACTCAAGAATATTTCTGGTTCCTAGAAAGGATGGCCCTTGGAGACCAATTCTAGACCTCTCCTACTTGAACACTTTCCTGGAAATGCCATATTTCAGGAAGCTATCCCTACAGATGTTGTTTCTTCTGATTCCTCCTCAGTCTTTCATGGCTTCCTTGGACCCCAAAGATGCTTATCTACTTATACCCATTCATCTTCAATACTGGAAGTTTTTGCATTTCTCGTGGGGTCTTTACACTTTTGGTTCTCTGTCTTGCCCTTTGGCTTTTCCACTGCCCCAAGGGTATTCATAAAGTGCTTGGCCCCTGTCATTGCCTTCTTGAGGGTCCAGGGGCTTCAGGTATATCCATATCTGGATGATCTTTTTCTAAGTCCCATCTCAGAACAGTTGTCTCAAAACCTTCTGGTGGCCATTCATTTCTTTCAAAGCCTGGAGCTCACAATAAAGTTCAAGGAATTTTCTCTGACTCCTTCACAAGATCACATCTTCCTAGGGTGCAGTTTCAGGATGGATCTGATGATAGTTTTTCTACCAACAGACAAGGTTCAGACTCTTACTACCTTCATGGAAAGCCTTCTGTCTCTTCCTTCCATGTCAACCAGGGAGTTCCTAAGACTTCTTGGGATCATGGCTTCCATGATTCCCATGCTGCCCTTTGCAAAGCTTCACATGAGGAAATTTCAGTAGTTTCTAAAGACAACCTGGTCTCATCATGCCCACCCTCTAGAGGTTCTGATTCCTCTACTCCCCTGCCTGAAAACAGAGCTCCTCTAGTGGATTCAGCATCTTTCTGTGAAACCAGGCCATCCTCTTCTTTTGCCCCAGCCTTCTCAACAACTTTTCACAGATGCCTCAGACACAGGCTGGAAGGCAACCTTTGGTTTGAGGAAATTACAGGGTCTCTGGTCTCCATCTCAAAAGAGGGAGAACATCAACATCAGAAAAATGAGGGCTCTGAGTCTGGCTTTGCAGACTTTTCATCCTCTCTTTCAACCAGGTCCTCTGAAAATTTTTACAGACAACACATTAGACCCATTATAGAGTACAACACCCCTTTTGGTATGTACCTCAAAAGACATCTACAACAACTGGAAAGGCCACAGAAATACCTCAAAAAGAGGATTACTGGCCTCAAACCAATGCCCTATGCAGACCGTCTCAAAAAACTCCAGCTTTACTCTGTCGCATATCGCCTTCTCAGAGGCGATCTCTGCCTAACATACAAAGCTATGTCAAACCCAGAGCTGCTGGACATGCTCCATGTAAAGAAATCCCAATCCCACTGAGCTACACACTCTAGAGACCTAAACCTTGTCACCACAATAAACAGAACATGCTGGAGGGATAGATTCCTGTCTCAGAGACTTCCCATACTCTGGAACAAACTACCTATCTATATCAAACAAACCTCCTCATTATCACTCTTCAAGAAAAATCTTGATGATTGCATGGGAGATAGGAAATTCACCCCGGGGATCACATCTGTGGCTCTGCTTGACAGGGGCACAGGAAAATAATCTTCTTGGGTGGCAAAAGCCTTGGTACCATTTGGCTAGGCTTATATAGGCCTTAGGGCCAATAGCCTAGTACCTACCTATGAACACTACTGTTCTCTGGTACATAAACAAAATGGGGGGCACCAAATCTTACCTTCTTTGTACTTTAGCTCTCAAGGCTTGGGAATTGGCAATTCAGTACAAGATAATCCTTCATGCTGTCTAGATACCCTCTGCTCAGAACTCTGTGGTGGACACTTTAATCAGGTCCATGACACACTCCCATGAATGGATGCTTCACAGGGATGTGTTCCTGGATTTGGTTCACCATTGGGGTACTCCTCATCTGGACCTCTTTGCCTCCCCTCTAAACAGACAACTTCCTCTATTTTTGTGCCAAAGTCCCGCAACCCCTGGCTTGGAAGGTGCACACCCTTTCCTTTTCTTGAAGGGGGTGTTTCTTTATACATCCCCCCTTCCCTCATTCAGAAAGTGTTGCTGAAAGTTCAGCTAGACAAACCGAAAATCTTGTTAGTGACTCCCTTTTGGCCAAGGCAGCATTGGTTCCCTATTCTCTAGCCTCTAGCCAAGGGCCATCACCATAAGTTACTTCACTGCATGGACCTGCTCACACAGTACAAGGGATCCATGCTTCATCCACATCTGTCAACTTAACAAATGACCCTGTGGGTGATCAACTTCTGATCCCTTTCAGGCACCTTTTTTCTCAGGATGTGCTTCAGTTTTTGCAGGAGGCTGGGAAACCCAATACTTGGAAATCTTACATTTACAAATGGAGGAGATTTTCTGTCTCATGCCTTTCTAAAAGTCTAGATCCATTTTCCACTTTCCATGGACATTCCAGTAGTACTTTCTTATTTGTGTGAATTGTTTAACAGTGGCTTGTCATATCCTCAGTGAAAGTCCACTGTTCTGCTCTTTTGGCTTGTCTGCCATTATCACTTCCTTTACCTTCCAGATTGGAGGTAAAACTTTTTTATAAAGGTGTCGTGCATATTAAGCCTCCCAGAAAATCAATTCTGCCTCCTTGGGATCTTAATTATGTCCTAGAGAAGCTAACTGTGGCCCCTTTTAAGCTTGCAGCATCCACTTCTCTAAAGTTTTGTACTTGAAAAACTGATTTTGGTAGCCTTTACCTCTGCTAGGAGGATTTTTGAGATTCAGGCTTTGATGGCATCTCTGCCTTTCATGTTGTTTCACAAGGACACAGCTTCTTTGCATACCAGTCTTTCCTTTGTGCCCAAGGTGGTGAACAAAATGTCTCTTAATCAATCTATCTAATTGCCCACTTTTATCCCTTCTCCTCAATCCTCTAGTGAAAGGATTTTGCATACATTGGATGTACATAGGCAACTTAGATTTTACTTAGCTAAGACTAAAGCTATCAGGAAAACAGATCAGCTTTTTGTGTATTTTCATTCCAGGGTTTTGGGTTTACCTGTTTCTAAACAGTTTCCTCTTGGATTTCTAAGGCTATTGTGCTTTAAGATTTTCACGGTATGTCTCTGGCTGCTTCTGTTAGAGTCCATTCCACTAGATCTGTTGCTTCTTTAGGGCTTTTCTTTAAAGGCCTGGATACTAATTCTGTTCTGCAGGCTGCTACATGGTCTTCTGTGCACACTTTCACCAAACATTACAGGATGGACACCATTTCTAGGTGTAGAGCAGAATTTGCTAGAGCCATTCTCCATGGCTTTGCTGAAAATTCTTCAGTGCATACTTCCTCTGCTCCTTCCACCTCCCAAGGTTCCTACTAAGCTTTGGTACTCTCCCATATGCAAAGAATACTGTGCATTGAATAGGAGGACATAAAATAGTTGTGGAAAATTTTACCATAACCATAGATGTCCTTGTCTTCTATGTTTCAGTATTCTGTCCCTCCTGCCTTCCCCCATGCATATTGTTTCTTCCTTGAATGGCTTCTTTATCTCTAAGGACTGCTGTTCTTCATGAGGCATTCTTGTTCTGAGGATGGTACATGTGGACATCCTTTTATGGCTGATGTCAGAGTATACATGTAATGTCTCATGTACTGGCAGTGGCTAAAAGCTGTTGCATACTGTCCGGACTTCTGGTCGTAGGGCAGAAGACAACCCATATGTAAAGAATACTGCAACACAGAAGAGAAGGACATCTATGGTTATGGTAAGATTTTACACAACTATTTCAAATTCTTAGATAAGGGATGTCCACAAGATAGTTATTCACAGAAATCAAATTTGTTAGGTGAGAAAACATGCCTTGTAATCCTCTTTGTGAATTCCCCACAAAGTCCTTTGTCAGTGAAAGATTTAATTTCTTCCTAGACTAGTCATTTCAAAATAAGGTCACCCATCTAGTTAGTGTGTCACTGTTTCTTCTACTACTTCAGAGGTACAAGTACCAATTTCAAAGCATGATGAATTATTATAAAAGGTGGAAAAACTTCATATTTTAGCAACATACTTTTAAACAGGTTAAGGAAAGAGCTACTTAGACCTTTGGAATGTGTACAAGGAAAATATGAGAGAACGTTTACATTTCTTCAGGAGGGCTCGAGTTCAGAGAGAGAGACTTGGGCACCTGTAGGAGCTGGCCAAGATGGATGGGAGTGAGCAGCCTTTGCAGGCTCACCCATCCTGGGAAGAGTTAGGAGGAAGGGGACTATGGCTCTCCACAAGAGTAACACCAAGCGAGAGCAATAAGGTGTTACCCAGTGGAGTTCCAGCCTGCTGAGCTTGTGCTGTTTCACTGTATCGTGCATGGGCAGCCAAGGGTAACCCGGTATAAAAAGACATGCTTCCCCCAGAAGACAGCAATATTTGTGCTTGGAGGAGCTGATATAGGGGTGGTTTCTACTGGGAGAGGTTAGGCCACCCCCGCACCCCTAGACTATCATGCTGGCCTGAGCCCTTCCAATTCAGATCTTACCAGGGAGCCATTAGCCAACTGGGATTCACAGACAGGAACAAACAAGCCATGAGGCTCTCATCCAGCCCGAGAATGCCCAATTCCCATACTCTTGGGTGGAATGGGCTGATTGATTGCCCAAAGTAGAGCCATCTGTCAAGGTCCTTGGGGGAAGCAAAAAAAGAAAAGCTTCAAGAAGAGAATAAATCAGTTTTGGGCAGGTGTATGAATTTAGAAATGAGATTTAGAACTTACAGTTTGAGAACAGGAGTGGCTTCCAAAGCATGGGATAAAATTAAGCCTGTGTTCAGCAATGGAATTGATAAGGGGCAGTTGTTTACTGCTGTAGCAGAAATTCAACAGTTGCCATTCACACAGTAGGGAATTCAGTGAACAGAGGGGCATTTCCTAATGCTGTTGTTATAAACTTTTCTGAGAGTAAAGTCTGGAATGGATTTATTAAAACACAGAGACTGCTAGAACAACAAGTAAGATTTAATTAAGATTTAACCATCAACTCTCACTGCATATTCCATTTTCCTCTGTTTCCTGGAGCCTTACTTCACCCTGTACCTCCCATGATTCTTTGCAGCTTGTAAAAGCCACACTTAGGTTTCCACGCCATCTTTGGCCCCTACATGCGGAGGAGTGCACACGCTGACCAAGTAGGCTCAGTACACATGAAAAACATTAACGTTTTAAACGGTATCTTTTGTTGATAAAGTACTTTATCCTTGCACACACTGGATGAGGGAGCACTCGACTGTGTTAAAGCATTCCCTAGATTAAGGAAGCTGTTAAGCAAGTATCTGCTTATATTTTTGTAACAAACGACTCGTTAGAAATTGGAAAAAGTAAGTAATGCGTTTGTATTTAAAATGATGAACTGAAGCTCTGCGTCTCACAGCATTTGACTTTTCCAGATATGTCGCTATCTTGTCCAGCTAATTTACTATTCAATTTGCTAGGTCTGAGTAGCATTTTTATTCTCACAAAATCTTTGTTGAACTATATTATGACCTGTATGGACTAAAAGTAATGGGCTTGGATGAAAGCCCTCTGCTTATGTCAAATTTCATGTTTTAGTACTGAATTACAGGTTGCATTAAACCTTACAGTCTGCTTTCTGTTTATGTAAATAGTAGACTTACAGACTTACTGGAGTCTCTAAATGAAGCAACTTACTTGTGGTTTAGCCATATTGTTTTAGATGGAATTGTAGATAATGCCAGAGGCTCTAACACCTAGCAGACTGCTGCTTGATTTTGCTGTATTCTCTGCTGCATTTTGTAGTAATATATTGCTAACAGCAACCTGCATTTTAAATATTGTACTCTGCTGAAATATTTTCCAACACTCTCTTCACCCAGGTCTTCTAGCTTCCTCTCCTCTGCTATTTTCTTTCTCCCCCTGTCTAGACCTGTACTCCTCTTTTTCTCTCCCCCCTTTCCTCTCTTCCTCCTAATCATCTCTTATTCTACTACCCCTTCCCCTTCTCTCTACAACCTTGTCTGGATTACTCTCCCTACCTGTTCTGCAAACTGCCCACTTCCCTCTACTGCTTTGTCTACCCCTTTATACTGCTCGTATTTCTTTCTCACCTTTGTCCTGTATTTTATATCTATTTCTACAGGTGCCCTGCTCCACACATAAGGCTCTGGAACTCCTTGCCAACCCAGGAGGACCACCCTCTCCCACATTGAGTACTGCTTCATTGCTGGAATTTGCTCTCCCTGCAACAGCACAATCCTAAGAACAATGTATGTTGTCACAGATTTTTATCTGTCTTTACCATAAGTAATTTGTGCCATCTGTTACAGTTGCACCTGGTCAGCTTCAACAAACCTCTGCAACCCCCACTCTTTCAGCCAGTAGTTAAACAGTCCTCCTTACTCTGCTTAATTCTTAGTTGCTTTTTCTTTTAGTCCTACAGAAAATACAGCTAAAAACCCTCTCTCCCACTGGCGCTGATCCCCACATCTTAACCCACCCCCAGTTTAACATTCTCACCCAACCTATCTTTCAGGATCATATACTTTCCTCTCATTACGCTTATTACCCAGTGTCTCTATTTTTCTTTTCTTTAACACTACTTGTAGGCTTTAACCCTCAGCTCTGTGGCCAGACAGTCCTTTCCTACATAGATTTGGGCAAAAAAAAAACTCTATCAAAGTAAACGTTTGGCTGACCTTTTTTTTCTCTTTTTACTCTGGTTTCCATACTACCTGATTGTTTCTGGCATACTTTGCCCTTCCGGGTGGTGTGTCCCCGGTCTGTTCGCCCTCGCTAATGCTCTGGCTCACTTTGCTCCCCTACCCTACCCCTATTCCCACCCCCACATCAATTACCTTTATTCTAACCCTATCATTACCTCACATCCTCTCCACACATCTACACTCTCTTCCCCTCCCAATCAAATTCTCCATCTCACTATGAACCATCACACCCACTCAGCAATCTCCTTCAACCAATTAATCAATTGACCCTCCCCTACTCCTACTATTACTCACACAATATTGAATGTCTCTAATAGACTGCACACCTCCCTTTCTCTTCTACAATCACACATACTTACATCTACCTCCCCACCGTTACAACAAATTGTTTACACTTACTTATCTCCTTCTGAATCCTCCTTTCTTTTTCTTCCCCTAGCTACAATATGCTGCTACTCATACTCCTTTCATTACCACTACTCACAACTCAAACTATAACAACATCCTACCATGTACCTCTTCCCAATCCATCCTCTAGTCCCACCCTACCCCACCGTCACCTTACAAATGCAACACCTCACTCCTTTCATATATTATCCTCCCTTGTCACCCATCATTTCTTATACCCATTCAGAAATAATCTAGTCTCAAAACTCTACCGCACTCCCAAATCCATATCCAAACTGATCCCACTACTCACCATTAGGCATGCCTACTCTATCCCAAGTCTCTCCTTGCTTCTAGCAGGAGATGTTCATCCTAACCCTGGCCCACAAACCCACCCATCTGATCACCCCATCCTAGTATATACCACCCCCACCTCCATCTACCTGTTCCACAGAGAACATTAAACTCTTAGGCCTCAATATCCGTAGTGTTGTAAACAAATCCCTGACCTTCATTCCTGGATATCATTACACTTTCCAGGCATCCTCTCCATCTCTGAAACCTGGTTGAAGCTCCACATATCAAATAAAGAAATCCTCCTCTCAGGCTACAATATCTTCTGTCAAGACAGGCCTTCTAAAAAAGGTGGAGGGGTAGCTATCCTGTACTCAGAAAATCTCTCTCTCCATCTTCTACCATTCTCCCTCCTTAGCTTCCACCCAGCTGAGATACTCATAGCTACCCTTAACCTAAATAAACACAAAAATATTATCATCTCCACTATCTGCATACCACCTGGTAATAGCATCCCTGCACTAAAACTATTTCTATCCTGGATCTCCCAAACTATATTCTATGAAGCCATCATTACTGGTGACATCAACATTGACTGGAACTATCTCACTACCCAATCCCCTAGTACCAGCATCAACCTATATGGCTTTACCCAACTAATCACCACCCCTACTCATTTTAGTTAACACTCCAATACTAGTACCACTCTAGACTGGATACTTACCTCCCACCTTGACCATTATCATAACCCCTCTATACTGCCTGACACACTAAGTGATCATCACCCTATCTCTATCAGTTGTCACCTATCCCAACCAACTAAAACCCATCTATATAGAGAATGTTGTAACCTAGCTAACTTTAGCCCTGATTTATTTAATCAGACACACTCTTCTGTAAATTGGTCCCCTCTCCAACAACTTCCCCTCGAATAAGCTGTTTTCACATTCAACAGCATCTTCCTTAATACCCTTAACTCCATAGCTCCTACTAGAAAGGTTAGAATTAAAACAAACTTTACACCATGGATTAGTAAATCCACTCTCTTTCTCATGCAAAAGAGACTCCACTTGGAAATCCTAGAACAAATTGAAAGCCCCCACCAGTCTTCAACTCTATAGAGAACTAAGCAACCTCACAAAAAAACAAATCACCCTAGATAGAAAGAATGTTTACCTGAATCCTCAGATAAGACCCCACTCCAACCCCAAACTATTCTAGAATGCCATTAACAAGCTTCTACACCCTGGTAACCCTTCTCATCCTAACCCCTGCCCAAACTGTTCACCTCTAGAAACAGCTACAACCCTCAACTCCTTCTTTATAGAGTCCATACAAAAAGTAATCAAATCTAATACAAAGTCTATTCCTGACACTCACCGCCTTCCCTCCAACCAATCCACCTTCACCATCAAACGTATTCCCACTACTGTTATTAAATCCGTACTCTCAAAACTTAAGCCCTGCTCCCCCCCAGCAGACAACCTGCCACCCATACCCCAAAACAGCAGCCCCCTCTATAGCCTATCCAGTCTCCATACTTATTAATCGATCTATCCAAGAAAACATAGTCCCACAAATATGGAAAAAAGCATACATTGTTCCTTTACACAAAGGTTGTAACTCCACCGACCCCTCAAATTTCAGACCTGTCACTATCCTCTCTCCTCTCTCAAAAATCTTAGAAAAGTGTATCCACAAACAACTCCTGGCACATATAACTGATGAAAATCTCCTGACCCCAATTCAACATGGCTTCCGCCCACACTATAGCACATCTACCGCCCTACTGTCCTTCACTAACTCCATCTCTACCTCTCTTAACAACAACAAACTAGTATCATCCCCCTTCCTAGACCTCTCTAAGGCTTTTGACACTGTTTCCCATAACCTCTTGCTCTCCATACTTTCTTCCTTTAACCTGTCTTACTCTACCCTTAGCTGGTTCTCCTCTTACCTATCTAATAGAACCCAGTCTGTCAAATGGTTATCTGCTACCTCACCTTTCCTTCCCATTCATACTGGAGTCCCTCAATGCTCCATTCTGGGCCCCATACTATTCAACATTTTTACAAATGATCTCTTCCTATCCTGTCCTCACTCTAAACTTATTCAATATGCAGATGATTCTACAATCATCTCTACTTCAGATAACCTAACTCATCTACATACCCTCACACAAGACACTCCTGTCTGTCGGAAAATGGCTCACCACTAATCAACTCTTACTTAACCCCAATAAAACTAAACTTCTTCTTTTCCTACCCAAACCTCTCCAACATCTCAAAACCTCCTTCTCTATCTCTTCCCTAAACAATACAATCATTATGGCAGAGGCTCACACCAAACTTCTCAGTGTATACATTGATGATGAACTAAAATTTGACATCCACATCAACAATTGCATCAAAAAGACCCATCAGAAACTTGGACTATTACACAGTATAAAAAAATTCCTTACACAGGAATCTATAACATCACTCGCCCAATACCTCCTCCCAACATTACTATATGCAGCCCCTATTTTTATCAACCTCCAAAAAAAGCTATTACACAAACTTGAACTAACCTGTAATAAAATTGCCAAATTTGTCACAAATCTCCCCTGCCACTCACACCACTGCCTCTCTCTACAAAAACTTAATTGGCCAGAGTTCCACAACCATCTCCTTCTACCTCAGCTTCATATGACACACTCTATCCTGCTACATCCCCAAGCCTGTCTCTCATTAATTACTCTCATCACCCCTTATGTCCCTAACCACAAACTTCTTAGCTCTGACCAACACCTACTCCAAATCTCCAAACCCAATAAAACCATAGGTAAAAGTCTATATAGTCATGCTGTCCCCACTGCTTGGAATAACCTACCTCTTCCCATCAGATCTCTCCATAGGTTCATAGGTAGGTACTAGGCTATCTGCCCGAAGGCATTTATAAGCCTAGCCAGAATGTGTTGGCTTTCTCCGCCCCTTTAGATTACTTCCCTGTGCCTCTGTTCAGCAGAGCCATTGATGTAATCCCTGGGGTAAGCTTTCTGTTTCCCATCCACTTGTCAAGGTTTCTCTTGAAGAGGGTTAGCGAGGAGCTCTGTCTAATGTAGACTGGAATCTTGTTCCAAAATCCAGAGCATGGGAAGTCTCTGGGACAGGAATCTATCCCTCCAGCACGTCTTATTTATTGTATAACTTGTTTATGGCAGGGGCCCACCAGACTGGTTTCCTTTTCTTGGAGGAGTGAATCTTGGTTTTGTTTGGGATAGCACGATCCATGCATTCTTGTAGGTGCCCATAGAGTGCATTAGTAAAGGATTTTGCAGCTTGGACAGCATTATCCTTTAGCATGGGGGCTTTGAAACTTCCCACCTCGATCTTAAGTAACATGAAGTTTGCTTTTGAAAAGTTTTTCATGGTGGTTTCTTTGACCGGGGCTGGTGGTGGAATGTGGATATCCAGAGTGATTCGTTTATGGTCAGATCTAACCAGTGAGGGGTTGACCTCTGGTGTGGAACACCGGTCACCCATGTTGGTGATGACCAGGTCCAATATGTTGTCACCTCTGGTGGGGGTGTTGACCAGTTGATCCAGGGCATTTGAGTTTATAAATTCTAGGAAATGTTGAGCAAGGGAGTTTGTACTTGAGTAGTTCTCCCAGTTAATGTGTGGGTAATTTAAATCACCCAATATCAGGGTGTTTGGTAGGACCTTTATGTTTCCCAGTGTTTCCAGGAATGTTGAGTGGGGGGTCCTAGGACATGGTAGGTGATCTGTAGCAAGCTGTAATTTGAATAGCAGTTTTGCCCATTGTTAGTTGCACGTGGATGATCTCTGAAGCATCGTGCTGTGCCACTAACCTTGAGGTGTGGGTATCCTTGATGAATATGGATACTCCCCCCGCCTTTTGTATTTTGGTCCGGGCTTTGTGGCCAAAATGTATGGTATGAGTTGTAGCCTGGTAGTGCTGGGGTGCTCTCTGGAGCCTTAAACCAGGTTTCTGTTACTGCACATATATTGATTTTCTCCATACTTAGGAGTGCCTTGAGTGTGTGCATTTTGAGGTTTAGACTTCTGGCATTAAGTAGCATTACCCTCAGTGTTTTGTTATTTGTGCTATTTACAGTGGTTGGTTTGTCTTTTGAGCCTTGTCTAAAAAAGGCACTATGGGGGTGGCAAGAGCCTTGGCCAGTATTCGAAAGCCTAAGGGTGACAGGTGCAAGCTGTCTCTAGCGAAGCAGCGTGGCTTGTCGAGCATGTCATCCCAGGCTGACAGACACTGGATCCCCTTTGAATGACACCAGAAGCTTAGCCAATTGTTGAAATTGATCATTTTTTCTCTATACCGTGGTATCATTCTTGGTGAGGGCAGGATGCTACTTAGGGTCATGGTCATACTGGCCTGGGCTACATGATCAGAGAGCTCCTCCATGTCTCTTTTCATGTAGTCCATAGAGGTACAGCTCAGGTCATTCATACCAACATGGACAATGACAGAGGCATATTTGTACTTCTTCTGGAGTGACCTGAGTGCTTGTGTTATGTGGTGGAGCCTGGCACCTGACAAGCAGCTAATAGTAACCTTCTCCTTGTTCAGCCTAGTGAGTGGAATGTCAGTGTGCCTGACTATAGAGTCACCTATTACTAGTGTGTTGGGTATGCTATTTTGCCTAAAGGGCTGTGATTGCATTGCACACTGGTTATGTGAAGTATGTGTTCCATGGTTTGTGTTGGGGGTGGAAGTTGCTTGGATGTCTGCTTTGGAGGTCTCTGTTGCCTTTGCAGATTTTTATTTAGAGCCTCTGAGTATGTTTTCATGTATTTATGTGTGTTTTTTGCCAGTGCTGGTTTCATAGGTCTATGTGAGACTGGTGGTGTGATGCAAGTAATTCCCTTCTCCTCTTGACAGCCTGGTCCAGTCTTGGGTTGAGAGAGCTTAGCCTCCAGTATGGCTGTATAATTGCATCTCTCCATGTATTAGTGTTTGGTGGAAGGAGGAGAGGGTTGTCTGTGTACATGAGGCAATTGTAACATTGCCTCAAATGCCCAGATTCACCAGTTGGACCGGAGAGTACACCTGAAACTGTCCTTTGGACATGCCTGGATAGGTACAGTGAACTGTTTTACTGATTGTCTGGTAAGGTCAAATAGAGAGCCTTGTCCTTCTCTACAGTATAGGGGGGTCTAGTGCTAAGGTTTATTAGTGCTTGCTATGAGTTTTGAGCAAGTGCCGGGATGAGAAGTGAATGGTTGGAGTGCTTAAGTTGAAAGTTTGTCTAGTTCCAAGGGAAAAATTGAAGAGTAGACTTTGTGGAGCCGGGGATAGCTATACCCTAGCTAACCAGTGCTGCCCAGCTCGCAAAAACCACGCAGGTTTTATAGCAGGGAAATAAAAGAGATAGAAATTAGCCCAAAGTGGTCAATAAACTACTAATTTCTGGGCTGAAAATACTCCTCCAGGGACAGATAGGCTGCTCAAAACTCCCTCTCTCACACAGTGAACAGAGAAACTTCCTTCTATCCAAGTAAGGTATGGGCAAACACAGAAACTTGTAACACAGCCCTGAATTCAGCACTAACCTGAAAACTTGCCCAATTTCAAAATTGCCCTAAAGGACTACTTGCAAAAATCATGGTCCTGCCCCTGTAAAGACCTCACTGCCCCCCCCCCCGATTGTAAGACTGCTTTCCCCTTCCTTCCACATATACTTCCTTTTTCTCTACATCTACTTAGTGCTTACTAAACCCTGCCATACCATCTAACCCCTCCTAACCTTTCATATTTAATCTTTTATTTCTTCTCTCTTCTCCCCATCAATCCTGGACTCCTCTACACTTGTTTTTCCCTCTAAACAGAACACTGAACTTATCATTTAAACCTATCTTCAAACTTCTCCGATCTGTATTTTTTCCATTTTTTATATGCAACTGTAAATAATTTTATATCTGTTTTTCAGTTTTTATATGCAACTGTAAATAATTCTGGTATCTAAATGTGAAAACTATTGCAACTGTAAACCTGTTCTGTATCATCTGTAAGCATTGTATTCTGGAGCTTTTCTCCTCGGGTCTCTGCTGAAAATGGGCCCCTGCCCAGCCAGACTAACCCGCTTAATAAACGGCAAATAAATAAATAATAGGGACCTTCCAATGAAGTCTAGGAAACAAGTTCACTTTAGAGTTTAGCTGGAACCTAAGGCATTGCAACTTTTAGAATAGGGCAGCAGAGCACAGACAATGCATGTCTTCCAGTAGGGAGGATTAGGTGGAATAGGCTCAAGTAGGGATCTGCACCTTGTACTTCATTGCTTATCCAGGGCTTCATTTTGTCAGTCTGTACAGGCCTCGCAATTGGACTGGGAGTTCTTAATTCATTTTTAGTGGCAAAAACTACCCTGTAGGTTTTGCATATGGAGAGTCGAGAAGGGATGAAGAGCTAAAAAATATATTCTGTTAGTGGGATGAATAGACCATCTGTTTTGCATAGTTTGATACTGCACAAAATAGACATTATGTTATATGCAAGAGGTACACATGAAGACTCAAGATATGGAAAGATGGGCCATGGGTTGGCTACAGTTAGGGGTACAGAGAATAGGCAAGAGGGGACTGGAATTTACTGGAGGAAGCTGGCAAAGGAACCAAGGTACTGAGAACAAATAATTAAGAAGAAAAGGTAATAGAACGGGAAGAGGCCAAGAAGACATTTGGATTACAGGCTAGGGATTGCCTTCCTATCGAGGATTGATAGCAGAGTATAGACAAACAGAGATAGGGGAGTCATAAATGAAAGGCCTGCACTGGCTAAATATTTAATTGACTGTAGAACGGAAGCTGCTTTTAAAAAAAGGATAATTAGTAGGATATATAAAATATTGCACATTAACTATAGGAATCGATCAGACGAGGTCAGAAAAGTTTGGGAAGACAGATTAGATATGCAATTCACAAAGAAACAATTGGAGGACATATGTACACCTCCCAAATGTGCAACAAAGTCTAGAAAATATAGGATGTTTGCCTGGAAGTGTTTGCATAGATACTTTTATACCCCAAGCAGACTCCAAAGAATTTTTCCTTAGGTAGATTGCAATACTGGAGGTTTGATGGGGAAGAAAGAGGTTAACTGGAAACATATGTTTTGAGAGTGTAATGAGTTAGCAGACTTTGAAAATTCCCCACAGAGTACTCTGTCAGGAATACTGGACAAGCAAACGAAAGTAACTCGAGCTGGGATACAGGATCTAAATTGCCATGACACAGTAAGCCCTTGTTAAGTTTAATTCTTGTAGCTGCCAAGAAAGCAATTACTAGAAAATGGAAATCAAAATTTAAACTAATATTTACTGGAAGTAGTGAACGTTGTAACAGAAATAAAAGAACAGAAAGTTGGATCTTTAGACAAGGGTAGGTGTAAATTACTTAGACAAAAATGGAAAGTGTGAACAATACATGCAGAAAATGTTTTGGAGGAGGAATGAGGTTTAAGAGAAGGCAGAAACTGGATAATTTATTTAATGTTAGATTATATGATTATTTAAAATATGTGTGATGTATAATGTTTGTAAATGTGAACTTGTTAATGTGGTTTGATTACTTTTATATAAATGTAAGTTTGCTTTTGTCAGAAGTGATAATTCAATAAAGGTGTTTAAAAAAAGAAAGAAAATTAGGAAAAGGATATAGAGACATTATAATCGGTTAGAAAAAAGGCAGGTTTTCAATTCTATACTTATTGCTCACACAAGAAAAGCTGAAATCATCAGTAGAGTAGGCAAAAAACAATACAGATGGAATAAAAATCTAGTTAATAGCTTTATTATATGCCACTTTTACTCAATACAAAGAAATTGTATTTTATTTATGGGAAAGTTTTGATGTCTTCCATTAGAATATAAATTAGGAAACTGCAGTACAGCTTTAGATGATAGACAAGTCAAATTAAAGTAGCTCTACCACATGTTGGTTAAATGGCAGGTATTTGCAAGATTTTATACTTAAAAACACCTTTTTGTGTCCATGGAGTTATAATCCTGGCATTCAAGGCTATACTCACATTGATATAAAGAACAAGATTTTTTCCAGAATTGACCTTGTATTAATCTTCATAAATATAGTCTGTATCATTCACAATGTTTGCTCCCTTCCCAGAATTTGATCAACTCATTCCCAATGGTTTACGATGGTACATAGCAGCCTAAGGCAACTTTTACTTATGTAAGATCTATTAACTCAAAGCAGATTAAAGATCCAGTGGTTATTAAAAGAATAAGGGATGCTATTCATCAACTCTGTTTGGATAATGCAAACTCAAATATAATTTTTCAGAATATGTGGATCGATTTTAAAGCTGTTATAGTAGCAGAAATGAACAGACATATTAGACTGAGCCTTTTCAACAAGAAAACAAAGCTACAATTATAAAAAGAACAATTAGGAATTCTGGAAGAGGTTCATCATATTGAGCACTGCTGCAGTAGCCTTAGCTATGTGGGTTATATCCTACAAAAGATATAACAGCTGATCAGTATCCAAAGCTTCAGGGCACCTTCCAGATGCCCAAATGTCAAGTAGCTTGAGATGAGCTGATTAAAAGATAAATTTGAACGTGAAGCCTTTCAGAGCTTTACTGCTGCCAAAGAGTATACTCTGTGAGACTTTCAAGGATTGACAATTGGCTTGTGCTTTCCTTTGCTGGGCAGATAAGTTCCCTTTGAGGAAATGATTTCCAATTCTTAATTGTATTAATGTTTTATTACTTTCCTCTTCAGGAAAGCTATTTTAAAGCTAAGAGTATTATGTTTTAGTGGGCTGTCTGCAAACTATAATGTACTTTTAAACAGAGCACTCATTTATTTCTCTTAGTTTAAACGTAGAGTAACTGAAAACTTATTTACTGTTGAGAAGCTGTGGATTTTTCATTTCTGGAGCTATCATAGTGTTGTGAAATGCTTTTTACTGTGTTTTTTTCTGTAAAAAAAAAGTAACTTTTGTGGACTAGTATTTTTACCAAAAATTTCTGCTCGTCTTCCCTGGGAAGCAGATGCCATTTTCAGGTTGACCATTGAACTGACCTGTCAGTCCTTCTTTCAGCCGCAAAAAAAGAAAACGTTAAGCAAACAGCCTTTGCCACCACAGCAAACTAGTGGTTTGGCTCAGTCACAGGTGGGTGACTCTGCTGTGACCATTTGTTATACATCAGACCACTCATCTTGTACCTCCAATCCCTCTGGTGTAGCACCTACAACCACTGTGGACTGATCATTAGCCACATCCTCTGTAGTTGTTGGAGTCCCCATAGTGGACAAGGGAGAGCCACTCTTGTGTGTCCTGTGAGAGGATACAGACATGTTTGCCCTGTTGTGTCATAATGCTGTGTCCACCCCTGGAGAAGCAACTGTTGTCGCTATTATTAACATAGTTGGCCCAATTTTTCCTGTCAAAAAGAAACCGGAAACCAAGCATATATTTACTCTTCCTCAAATTTTTTTTGAGTAGTAATAGTTTTCTGGGTCTTGCTCAGGGTTGATTCAGGCTATTACTCCTTCTGGTAAAGTAGTTTCTGATAAAAAGGAGGAGGGATTTCTCTTTTCCTGAAGAGAGTAAGGATTCTGAATCTGAACAGGAAGATGCAAGAATTGATACCGTCCCCCCCTCAGAATTCTGATTTAAATAGAGAAGAGCCCAGTGTCTGATTCTCTTCGTGGGGGGTTTCTTTTTCTCTAAAACTATTGCTAGAATGTACCAGTGTTTTCAGTTGGAGAACACGGAGGTTTGCCAGTCCTTCATAAAATACTGTTGAGTTGTTACAGAAGGATTTTCCAGAATCCACACCCATTCCCTCTGTTCTGTTGGCTTTAGAGGATGATTGTGTGTTGCTGCCTGCAATTTTCTCAACAGTCAGACAGCTGTAGATAGAATGTATAAGGTTCCTCCGTCTTTTTTAAGTTTTTATACACTATTCCCAAACCTGACCCAACAGATATATGTTCAGTTGATCCTGATGCTGCTAAGCACATAGCTAATTCCAGTCCTACTCTTTCTAATAATTATGGGAGAATTATTGATAGGTATGGGGAAAAGGAGTATACTTATGCAACTTTGGTTTTCAAAATTTTGAATTGTCAGGCTCATATGCTAGCTTGCTCTGACAAATTGTGAAATTATGAGGAATGTTTTATCTGTAGTTTCTTGTGAGGAGAAATCTGTTTTAAATAACATAGCTTGTACTATTGCACAGGTCACTATTTATTGTTTTTAATGTATGCATCACCCCATTGATACTTTTTCAGGACTATGACCACTGGTACTGCTTTGACTGCTTTAAGGAGGTTTACATGGCTGCATTTTCAGAACCTCCCAGATGATGTTAAAAATGAGATTTTAAATTCTCCAGTGGAAATGAGATTGTGTTTGGCCCTTCTGCTGCAGAGGTGATCAGAAGTGTGATGAAAGGACCAAGCTGATTCAGGAACTCGCAAGATTTTTCAGTCTTCTTTTTCCAAACTGTCTAAGGGATCTTCTGTCTCCTTATCCAGTTTTGTCAGAAACAGATTGAACAGTCTCAACAAATTCAGGTAAACAGATGTTCAAGAAGAAACTGCAGGGGATTTTCAAAGAGAAATCTCAAACCTCCCAAAACTAAGGACAGTCCAGCTGGTCTGAATGACTGTTCAAGAGACCTTTTGGTCTAATGTTTGTTGCACTATGTCTTGTCCCTTTGGCTACATTCTTCATCAGAGATATCTGGTGCACCATATCAGTGCAATGGTCATTTGCAACTCATCCAGTGAACTTTCCTGTTCATCTCACTGAAATTTACCATTGACACATATCTTGTTGGCTGACTTATAATCTAGTCATTTTAGGTGCTCCACTTTTTCTTCCTCAGCCCACAGTCACAATAACCATGAATTCTTCCCTCCTAGGATTAGGGTTATTTTGAAGGAAAGACTGCCCAAGGTACCTGGTCCCCATCAGAGGCCCAATGCTTTAGAGATGAAAGCAGTTCTCCTACTGTTGCAGACTTTTCAGGACCGCTTTCCCTAAGGTATAGTTGCTATTCAAACCGAGCGCATGGTAGTAGTTTGGTACATGAACCAACAAGGGAACTTAGTCTTACCCCCCTGTGTCGAGAGGCTATGATGGTGTGACAGTGGGCAATGTCCTCTCAGTGGTTTCTGATAACAATGTTCATACTGGGGAGATCCAAATTATAGCAGATAATCTCAGCAGAAGCATTTTGATGTCGTATGAGTGGTCCCTCAGTCCACCATTGGTTGAGTTGATTTTCAGCCACTAGGACCAGCCTTGTTGCAACCTGTTCATGTCACCCTTCAACACCAAATGCAGCTTTCTTTTTCTGATCCCCTCCACGGCGTAGTCACCAAGGGGTGCTCTGCTGCATGCTTGGCCCCCAGTCTCCTGTATGCTTACCCTCCAACCCCTTTGATAATCAAGTTTTGTGCAAAGCAACTCATTGTGGAGTGATGGTGTTCCTCATTTCCCACTTCTGGCCTACACTGGTTTAGTTCTCCTTCCTGTGATATCATCTGAAACTCCCTTCTTTGATCCTTTTTCTTTGTCTTAGGAATGGGGTCCATTCCCATCATGGTATTAAAAACTCAAAAGGCTTTGAGAAATTAAAAAAAGGTCCTGGACCTGGTTCCAGATCTGATATTCTACTTTGGGTCAGCTTCACCCAAATCTGAAATTCCTCGAGTTGACCACTTGAGTCCACCAATTCCAGTGATGGCCAGAGATCCCAAACTTTGTAAGAGAGTTGTGCACATCCTTTCCTTTTCTCAGAAGCCCACTACCACAAAGGTGTGCTGTGGAAAGTGGAAACTATTTTCTATCTGGGCTATTTTTAAGGGGCTTGATCCCTTCTCAGCCATTTTACATTTTCTAATTGGTCTTTTCCTTTCTGGTTTTATGTATTCCACTAATAGGGTCCAACTGACAGTATATGGAACTTTCAGGTTGGCCACAACCAACTTCCCATTGCTTCTCTAAAACTGTCCAAAGCCTTTTGAAGGATATATTTTTTTTTTTTTTTTTTTTTTTTTTTTTTTTTCTTTTAAAAGAAAAAAAAAACAAAAAAATGAAAAAAAAAAAGTTAAAGTAAAAACAAAAAAAAAAAAAACTGTTCAGAGTAAAGTTTATATTATATATGCCGTAGAGACTGATATGCAAAATTATATACATATACCAAAAAAAAAAAAAGGATATCCCATATGAATTGCTAACCTGGCATGCTTCCCAAGGAAATATTTTTTTACTCTGGTCCCAATTTGAGATCCCATTCTCTTGTGGGGTTTGCCTATTCTTCTTCAAGCTTTCACCAGGAGCACCTCTGAACCATCTGCTACTGTTGATTTGAAGGTTATGTCATGGAAGACAATCTTTCTGGTCGCAGTAATCTCAGACAGAAGAGTTTTGGAACTTCAAGCTTTATCCAGCATACTGCTTTACCTTGTTTTCCACAAAGGCAGAGTTTCTTTACAGACCAGTCCTTCCTTCCTTCCTTCCTTCCTTTCTAAGGTGGCCTCAGAGTGTAATTTAAATCAAATCAAATCAATTCAGTTACCAACTTTCTTTACTAAATTCAGTTGCTACTTCAGCATCCTTTTTTAACATTGCTGTGGCTACATTGTCTAACACTCACACTTTTGTCCCCCATTATAAACTAATCATTCAGTCCTGATCCAGGTCCTTTTTTAGGCTCTACCATTTTGCGGAATGTTTTCTCCTAATACCACCCAACTGCCTAACTGGGGCCTCTGTTACACAGGTTGAGATGGATGGAAAAGACATTGGATGCATAAGTTATGCACTTACCATAATGCTAAATCCATGTTGTATTCTTTCTTCCATCTCAACCATCCATTCTCTGCTTCCCCCCTGACAAATTTTCATTGCTAGTTATGGTTCCAGATGGGCTTTGCAGAGTGGTCTAAAGTCTTTTGTGAGACCATCTGATTTGTTCTTTGATTTTCATTAGGGGGACTCTGTTGATGTTGGTCAGGTGCAATAGGGCAAGCTTGACCAGAGAAGCCTTGGATGTGGAAAGCATTATAACAGAGGACATGAAACTTCAGAGCTGAAGATTCGGAGATGCCAGACTCTGATATGATAGCCCACAGGTTGAGAAACATGTAAGAAGACAACACTGTTCTAACATGTTATGATCAAGTACATTTTATTGTACAAAGACCCTTGGTGATCATCAGACAAAACAGGCAAATATAGTGAAGCATGTTGGAAATTACTTATATAATACTGGTCCACTTTTCCACTCTTTCTATCATTCCTTGTCATCTTGAAGTAGTGTATAAAAGACTTTTTTAATATAATGGTTACCCAGAAACTTGGATACAATTCAGTGGTTAATCCATCTGGAAACAGGGCTAGGCCATTAGATGGATATGAACCGCAGTATTCCTGTAATGCATTGGTAAGGAAGGTGGTCTCTTTTCCAAAAGAAAAAGAGCAGGAAGATCCAAAATGCTGTCTGAAGCCTATGCAAGGACAGAATGTAGGAAGAATTTGGAGAAACCAAAGTGCTAGAATGGCTGAGAGAAAGAAGGGCTCAGATTTTTTTAATATAAAGCAATATAAACACTGCTTGGCTAATATATTTAGGTTTAACCAAAGCCGTAGATGAGGGTAAGGTGGTTCACACAGCCTATCTTGATCTTGCCAAAGCATTCGACACCATCCCCCATTCTGGAATTATAGCTAAACTCACTAAACTAGGTATAAATTCCTACGTCACAAGATGGGTTGCCAACTGGCTCACTGACAGAACCCACACTGTAAAAGTTGCAGACTCCAAATCTGACCTCAAAGCAGTGACAAGTGGAGTACCACAGGGTTCTGTCCTGGGACCTCTCCTGTTTGGTATCTACTTCTCTGAAGTACAGGCTAACACAGAAGGCCTCTGGCTAACCAAATTTGCAGATGCCTCGCCGAGACAGATGCCTGGTGTCAGAGACATGGCCTCAAGCTCAATGCCAAAAAGTACAGTGTCATCCCCTTTGGTAAAAACTCTGTACCCATGAACTACTACATAGGCAGCAAAATACTTAACACCGAATGTGTGATGAGACCTTGGGACCCAGGTGGACAGTAGTCTCTCCTTTGATAGTCACATCGCCACAGTAGTCAGGAAGTCCTTTTAAGTGACACACCTCATCATAAAAGGGTTCTCATCCAGGAAAAAAGAGGTCATTGTTCCCCTCTACTCGACACTCATTAGACCCATTGTAGAGTACAATGCCCCTTTTGGAATGTACCTCACAAGATATCTGCAGCAGCTGGAAAGGCCACAGAAGTACCTCACAAAGAGGATTACTGGCCGCAAACAAATGCCCTACACTGACCACCTCAAAAAACTCCAGCTTTACTCCGTATAAAAGGAATTTAGTCTTATAAAACACCCTGTCTTCCTTATGTCCAATGAGGAGGAAGATCTGAACCATAAGTCACAGACATTCTCCACCTTGTTCTGTGACATGGGCTGTGAAGTTACCTGGTCCTCTGACTCACTCAATGACAGGTCCTTTGGGGATTTCCTCTTCCAAATGAGGGAATATTTCCAATGACAAGCTTAGGAGTCTTCATCATCATCCCAGAAAGGACATGTTGAACTTCTGGGGATCAGCCCTACTAAACTGTAAGCTATCCTGCTAATACAGAAAGCTTGTGGATATTTGGTACCTCCCAGACTCCAGCCTCATGAGGCCTGGCTGTTTTAATAGGGTACAGAACCTTCACACATATCCCCTCAAGAACTGTGTTGTACACCTGGATATGGTGTCTCTGAATACTGCAGAGGGAGCTAGGCTGGCTACAGCACTCTTTCCAGTGACAGGAAAATGTAGATTCCTCAGAAACCCAGGCATTTAGATCATTGAAACACTGGGAATATGTACAGGAAGACTAACCAAAAAAACTTTCATGCTCTCTCAGGTACAAATTTCTTTACAACTAGAGAAGCATGCTGTCAAACGTAGATATGATTTTGTGCATGTAGCCTCCAGGGCTGTCACAACAGGGTCAGTGATTAGAAGGCATTACAAGTTGGGGGCTGAGACCCTTCCAATGATGTGAAAATGCAACTTTACAACCTTTGGATAAGGATTTGCTATTTGGAAGTATCCTTCGAAACAGGGACCTTCCTATCAGAGACAAGGTAAGGGGAAAGAGCCTAAAGGTATGACACATAACTGATTGCCGCATGAAGACAGCGGAGCCCTTGGGGCTCAACACCTAGCAGGGAGTTGCTATGATTACATTGGCCTCCTCCTTCTCCAACCCCCCCAATATACCTGCCCCTCACTGCCCAAGAGTTACAATAATAGGAGTGGTTAGCTTCCTGCTACCAGAAAAGTTTAAACATAAACTCAAACAAATGTGCTCTCTAGATTGTCTCCAGAGGATGAAAGCACCAGTTCATAGACAGGCCTCATAGAATAGCTCAATCATTAATGCCAACAAACCAAGAAAAATTGGTAAATTCCATTGTAACAGAAAAGATGTCCCCAGACATAGTAGAAACCGTGCTCCACAGTCGAGAAAACAAAGGCTTTTTACTCAAGTGTTATTCCTCAGCCAAATAAAGGTAGGCATTAAGAGCCATTTGAGATCTTATTTATTTGACATTTGTTTACCAGGAAAGTTTGACTGGGTCATGAGGTACCCATTTTCAGTGGAGGCCCAGGGAGAAATCTTGCAAGACTATATTACTGAACATTCCAAAATGTATTATGCTGACATTGCAGGCCTTTACTTCTCCTCCTACACCCTCAGATGCTCTTTGTTGTAGTGGATTTCAAGGATGCCTTCTTCTACATTCCCATGTACTGAAGTCACAGGTAGTATCTGAGGTCTGTGGCAGGGAGGACCACAGTTATCAATTTTTCTCCTTGCATTTTGATTTAGTTGCTGCAATCAGGGATTACAAATAATGCCTGCCCCATGTGATAGCACACTGCAGGACGAAGTGCATCTGTATTTACCCACACATCTGCAACTGCCTGATGCAGACTTAGTCCCAGGAGGAGATGTGGTGGGTTATGGACTTAAACCATACACTGTCTAGCTACTTTGGATTTCACTCTGAAAGAATAAAAATTCAACTTGTGCTTAAGACAGAAGCCAGTCCTATTTGGGTATTATTGGATACAAACACCAGTAGACTGACTCTTACACAGAAGAAGGTAGAAACAGTAACTGCCCCTTTCCAGTTTATAACAAGGAAACTGTGGCTAGCTGGCAATTTTGGGGTGTTTTGCACCAAGTGGCATTTATCATTCTCATTGTTCTGTTTGCTAAATTGCACACAAGGAAAATATGGCGGTTCTTAAAGAACCCGTGGGACCAGCAGTGTTATCCACAGGAAGTTACCGTCTCAATGTTACCTTATGTAAAGGCAAAACTAATGTGATGGGTACAACTAATAAACAAGGGTGTAAGGGTTTTCCTTTCGGGCAATCAGTGCCCAATCAAATCCCGACCATAGCTGCACCAGAACTGGACCAGAGAATCTCTACAAATCTCTACATTGGACCTTAAAGTGCAGGACACCTAGAGCACCAGAAAATAAAGACTACACACAACATCAAGGCCTTCTGCACCCTAAATCCAAGCCTGTCTGGATGTCCAGGACTTTGATCATCAATATAGACAATGCAGCTGCAATATAGTGCATAAACAAAGAGCACAAATTCTTGTCACAATTGCCAATTTGGTCATACAGCTTTGGGGCTATACATTTTGGTCAAGCATCTCTCCAAGAGCTACCTGTATACAAGTTCAGGAAAATATAATGCCAGATCAATTAAACATTGACTTGAATGGGTGGTCTACAAGGAGACATTTCTAGGTCTGACAGTTAGATGGGCTGGCTGTCCAGAGATAGATCTTTTTGCTTCACCAACTACAGGCAGTTAAATAAATTTTGATTTAATTGCTGCAATCAGGGATTACAAATAATGCCTGCCCCATGTGATAGCACACTGCAGGACGAAGTGCATCTGTATTTACCCACACTTCTGCAACTGCCTGATGCAGACTTAGTCCCAGGAGGAGATGTGGTGGGCTATGGACTTAAACCATACACTGTCTAGCTACTTTGGATTTCACTCTGAAAGAACAGAAATTCAACTTGTGCTTAAGACACCTTACCTGTGAGCTGGACAGGTTTGCATCTATATGCTTTCCCTTCAATAACCTTAGTCCCCAGGGTAATAAAGAAAAGAGAGGCCAAGAATGATTATCATTTCCCCTTTCATGCCAAGGTAGCTCTGATTCTTTCACCTCATTAAGATGGCTAGGTAGAATCCTTTCTTGCTGCCTCAGCATGTGAACACCCTGACACAATGCAGGGGGTCTCTGATACATCCCAGTCTGACCACGCTGAACCTTGCAGCTTAGAGGATGTGACTTTATCACCACTAGATTGCACTTTAAGGATGTGCTGAAAATTATGAGGGAGGTTAGGAAGCCAGTTACAAGGAAATCATACCTACTGAAATGGAAGCCAAAAGAAAAACTGACACCTTACACTGGTGGAAGTTCTTGTAGTTCTCCAGTATCTGTCAGAATTGTTGAGATGAGCCTAGCTTACATTATATTTAAGGTGCATTTGTCTGCTTTATTTGCCTGCATACAAGTAGACCACACTGGCATCGAGTCTGCCAGTGAGGCAATTTCTAAAGGACATCCTGCACCTAAGACCTCTCAGTTAGAGTTTGGCCCCAGCCTGCTAAACAGATTAAAAAGTTAGTCTTGTCATCTTTTGAAGTGGCATCATCTGTAAACTTGAAATTCTTGATCTGGAAGTCAACTTTTTTATTGCAGTTATCTCTGCCGGAAGGTGCTCAGAGTTTCTGGCCTTAATGAGCAAATAACCTTATGTTATAGTCTACAGTGATAAAGTGACACTGCACACTGACCCTTCATTCTTGCTTAAGGTGGTTACAGAATTAACTCTCAGTCAATCAATGCAGTTACATTTTTTCCCTATGCCTCAGACTAAGACAGAGAGAATATTGCATTCACTGGATATTTATAGACTACTGAGGTATTATCTGGACAGATCCAAGGCCAACAGTAAATCAGAATAATTATTTGTCTCGTTTGCTGATAGCAAACTTTGGCTAGCCATGTCTAACATACCACCTCCAAGTGAAGAGCACATTGCATCAAATTATGTTAGATGTTTGTGATGTTTCTACAGGAAAGGATCAGATCCTTCTCTGTTAGGGGCACAGAAACTACAACTGAATCCATGATACCTTAGAAGCATCCTCATGGTCTTTGGTTCATACTATTTCAAAATACTACAGGTTGGATGTGGCCTCCAGAGCAGAAGCAGAATTTGCCTGTGCTATCATGAATAGCATGATTATTTCCTGTACTGTACAGAAATCCATCTCACTACTCCATCTGGCCCAGTGAACAGCTTTGGGAATCTTTCATACAATGATGACAGCAAGTGTGATCCACCCAAGTACAGAGCAGTTGTGAAGACACCTTGCGTAATAATAGATGTTTGTGCATGGTCACTTTTGTAGTCCAGTTTCCATTCCTTCTCCTCCTGAATATTGGTTAATGGGAGCCAGGATGGGTGCATTCTTCCCTTCCTCTCATTTCACTGCTACATTTAGTCTCCCTTGCCTTTCTCATCTTTTTCTGGTCATCAAAGATGACCAAAATTTTTACAGCCTCAGATAACTGTCCTTAGGGTTCAGGTATAAAGGACTGAAATTTAAGCAACCAATGTCTCAAGGGGGGTAGAAATAAGTGAATATTAGGAGGATGGATGCTACTCTGTGAAAGCATTCAATGTAAGGCAACAGCAGTGTGACCATAGAGATGTGGAAAAAGCATAGCTATAGTTGGAAGTATAGAAAACTTTTGGAAGAGCCGCATGTTGATCAAGAATGAATACAGGAATGGTTAAGGAGAGGTGAATTTACATCAAGAAATGAAAGTTTAATATTGGCAGCCCAAGATAGTGGGCTACGTACACGCCGGTTTACAAAGTCCATTGAACATGTGGGAGAAACAGACATATGTAGGTTTTGTAAAACTGAATTGGAAACAGTCACACACCTTGTTGCTGGTTGTGACATATTAATGGCAGAGGGACTGTATACTGAAAGGCATAATAATGTGGTGAGACTGTTACACTGGAGATTGTGCAAGCATTATGGTATTGAAGTGGCTGAAAAACACTGGAAACATGAGCCACAAAGAATCATAGAAAATGATGAAGTTTATATCACATGGGATCACCCAATACCAACAGTTCAAAGGATAGATGCTAGAAAACCGGATATAGTGGTTCAGGAAAAGAAGACAAAAGTAGCATTGATCATTGAAATTGCCACACCCAGTGACTAAAGTGTCTTGTGCAGAGAGAGACACAAAGTCATAAAATACCTGGATCTGCAGCATACCTGTCAACCTGGAAACATCAAAAATCTGGACAAGGCCCATTAAAAATAGGTACAAATCGGTATGCTGATTAACATCTAATTTACATACATAATTATGTAACCCCACCCACTCCAGTGGGATTGTGGGATATCAACTTTCAAATGCAAACTGAAAAACAAACAACCAAAATATGGCACCAGAGTCCCCCTGCAGCCATTCCAATGTCCCATTAGCTGCAGATTTCACCCCCATTTGCCATAAACACTAATGTGTGTATACTGCTTTACTTCTACAGTGATTATTTGGATTTTATTTTTACATTTTGCAGCACAATGAACAATGTAAAAACACTAACAGACATCTGCTAAATAAAGCAATACTGTCTCAATGAAATTATACTTGGCATTAAAACTTATCTGCCCTTGAAACTCACACTCATTGAAATAGCATTGAAACCCACACTACATCCAAAGAAAATGCATCTGGCCAGTGGTGGATAAAGATTACCTTTGGGCCATTTTCAAATCATTGGCACCTTGCACACACAACAAGAAACATATATATATGTTCTTTTCTTTGATGCACCTTCCTGACTTTATTAAGTTAAATTCCTTGTATAATACAACACACTTGTTAGAGCGCATTTTAAATTTATTGTTTGAACATTTGTCCAGTAGGCTGTACTGTAGGCAATGAAACAAAATTCATGAACCAATAATGACAAAACTGCCCAATTCAGAACATTTCCATTATAAAAGTCTACTTCCACACCCACACTATAAATAGAATGACAGTAGTGTAAGCCATAAGCATATTGCACAGCTTCTCGCTCTTATTTTCAACTTCAGTTTTTTTTTTGGGGGGGGGGCAAAAAGTCAAAAACCAGGGACACATTTTAAACCTTGCTTGTATAATTTTGGAAAGTTGCTAGAATAAAATGTTGTTACTACCATGCATGTCATTGGCAAGTCTTGAACCCATGACCCTATGCACTATAGTCAGAGCAACATACCACTATGCCAACTCAGCAGTTTCCTGAAAAAAGGAAAACTGAAACTTAATGGCTATCATTTAGTGAATTCAGTTCTCACTTCTCACCATAGCTCTCAACCTCTTAGCACAAAAAAAACTGGACAAACAAAGCCAATAATGGGGGAACACAAATTCAGTTCTCACTTCTCACCATAGCTCTCAACTCTTAGAACAAAAAACCTGGACAAAGCTCACAATTGGTGGTGGCTAGGGACTTTCCAGGGACACATTTTAACTATTGCTTGTATAATTTTGGAAAGTTGCTAGAATAAAATGTTATGTTACCACGATGAATTTCACTGGCAAGTCTTGAACCCAGGACCGTATGCACTACAGTCAGAGCAACATACCACTATCCCAAATCAGCAGTTTCCTAAAAAAAAAAATAGGAAGACTGAAACTTAATGGCTATCATTTAGTGAATTCAGTTCTCACTTCCCACCATAGCTGTCAACCTCTTAGCACAAAATACCTGGACAAAGCCAATATGGGGGAATACAAATTCAGTTCTCACTTCACCATAGCTCTCAACTCTTAGCACAGAAAACCTGGACAAACAACAAAGCCAATAATGGGGGAATACAAATTCTGTTCTCATTTCCCACAGTAGCTCTTCTCATCTCTTAGCACAACAAATCTGGACAAAGCTCAGAAATGGTGGTGGCTAGGGACTTTAGGCTCTTTTTACCCTGTACCTTTGGTACAGGATTTGAGCCTGAAATACCTCTAGCCACCAGGTGTATTACATGGGGGCGTTTATACACACACACACACACACACACACACACACACACACACACACACACACACCTTACTTGAGTCTGAGTCCATAACACGACTGGTGCTGTGATCCATCAAATGAATGGCTGTAATCCAAAGCGAGTGAGAGTGAGTGCTGCTGTTAAAATGATTTCCCTGTTAAATCAAAAGAACAGCTGTAATCCCTCCTGCATTTGCAGCCAGACCAGCCAGAAATGATGTGAGCTCCTTCAGCTCAATTCCGACTGGCTGGTAGCCCTGATGGAGGTGACATCATAAAATTAAAAAAAAAAAAAAAATGAAAAAAATGGGAAATGAAGGGGTGCCACTCAGGAATCTTGGCACACCCTTCATTTGGACCCCAAAACTTGGTAAAAACCGAGTAATTCAGTATGGTTGAGAGGTATGATCTGCAGGCAGAAAAAGAGAGCCATGTGGAAGAAAGATACCCAGACAGCCCCAATAGTAGTAGGAGCAATGCATCTTATAAAAAAGAATTTACAATCGTATTTAGATATGTTACCAATTCATGTAACACCATACAAATTGCAGAAGGAGTCATTACTGGGCACATTGCAGGTGCTGAGAAGAGCACTTTTGGCTGACATCAAAGAGTGAAACAATACTAATTTCATGAACTTTAATTGTACTTTAACTTAGGAATGGGGTCCATTCCTGTCATGGTATTAGAAACCCAAATGACTTGGAGAAATTAAAAACGTATGATCCCCAGTTCTGAAAGTCACACTAAGTGTTGGACCTTGGCCTGTAGCAATAATCCTATAGTGATGACTACAACAGTGACCACACTTGATAATCTATTATTATGAAAAGTTGCTTTCACGACTATCTTTTCTTTGTGTTGTTGGACTGCATTAACCTTGTGTAAAATGAATTCCACAATTAGCCCAGGTTTTTGGCATGGCTATGTGGGCACAGGGTTGTAGATTCACTGCTGGTGGAATGCCCCCTCAAAAAACACTGATAACTTCAAACTAGAAATGTAATTAATTCCTTTATAGCCTGCAAAATAAATTGCAACATGATGCATTTTGTGTGCTAGCCCCATGTGGGCTGACAGGAATAGCAAAAAAATATATATTGCCAGTATTACAAGGAAAAAAAAAAGATGCATCCTGGGGGTATGGGGGTATTAAGAAACTTGCTTTGAAATTATCAATATCAAGGAATAGCACAGATTTTGTTGTCACCCTAGCAAACCCCCCAAGCAGCTAAAAATGAGGGTGAAAGGGATAGGGATCTTAATTCGGATATCCTGAATGCTGAATTTTTGTTCTTGTATAGCAGCTGTTAATTATTTCAGTGCTTCTCTGCCTTAGGAATGTTTATGATTGTAATGTGCTAATTGAAGACCATCACTATTAGGGTGTGATGCTCATATGGAATCTTTAAAGTGGAAGTTGAATGATTCTGTTGAGGAACAATACAAAATACTTAAACATGTATAGCTAAAAGTCTTCCAGGAGGATGTCATGACTGCTTTTGAATTGTAACATTCTTAAGAATGAATTTGGATTTCAGGAACTTTTGTTCAGGTGCCGTACATACATACATACATACATACAAATATTTCAAGTACAGGCATTAATGGCCTTATAGGTTGCCAATATACAAAAACACTTGTTCCCATAATAAGTGTTCAGAGTGTTCTTAAAAATAACTAAACTAGTACTTGCTTTAATGTAATTTGGTAGTCTGTTCCATGCATCATCTACTCTTTCAGAGAACCAATTAGTATACCTCTCATTACGATAGAATCTTCTACATAGGTTGTCTGATGACTCTCTAGCACTTTTTGAGAACCTCAAACATTCCCAGAAGTAGTTGCCGCTAAATGCCTTGTATACCTGAATAAGATCTCCTCATAGATATCTGTAAGAGACACTGTACAAGTTCAGATATTTTTAGTCTTTCATGATAATTTAAAATGTTAAGTTGTCAATCTCGCCTTCATTCTTGATGGATTGGTTCGGAGCCGATCCTCGGCTCCGACTCGGCCAATACTAAAGCTCAAGAGCTATTTCCACCGACTCGAGGCTCCCCTATATCCCACAATGCTAGGCGGTAACTACTCAGATCTCGTTTGCCGCTTAGCTGCGAGGTGGTTTCTTCTACCGGCTCTGGCAGGTTAGTGAGATTTTCTAGTCAGAAAATTAAAATAACTACCCCTATCCTTTTTATTTAGTCAGTTTTATAGTACTGGGTATCCTTCTAGTTTAAATCGGGTCATCCCTCATTTTTATTCCCATTTTATTCCATTTTTAAGTTCTAGGCCTTTGGCCCACTTCCCTTTTTTTCCCTTTGTCATTCAGTGTGATTGGGTTTTCCTTTTTAGGTTAAAGTGTGTGTCTGTTTTTTGTGTCTGTGTCTTTTTTGTGTATATAGTCACTTTTCTGGGATGTCGAAAGACTCCAAGGTCTCAGGCTTCAAGAAGTGTGACTTGTGCTGTCAGAAAAGGTCTCTGACAGATGGTCACACTTCTTGTGTATATTGCCTGGGACCTTTGCACCTGCAGGACTCCTGTGCTGTTTGCCATGCATTCAGCCTGAGAGTCCTGCAGGAACGTAAAAATAAACTTATTCTTCGAGGCTTATTAAAGCCTGAAGGCCCCCAACCCAGTCTGCGTCAGGGAAGCCTTCTAAGATTTCCAGGCTGTCGGCTCCAGCTTCAGAGCCGTCCGCTGGGAGCATTAAGACTACTTCGACATCGGCTCCGGCTGGAGTCGATGTTTCAAAGACTCAAACCATTACCTCGGCTCCAGCCAGAGCCGAGGGTGCTAAGACTCAGTTGGCTCCGATAGTTTTATCGGAGCCACCTTCTAAGAAGAGGTCGAGGTCCCCTTCCATCGGCTCCATCCACTCAGCCCCAGGATCCCCTCTTCTGTCAGAGCGGAGCCACAGGTCCCATTCCTCTCGGTCCTCCAGGCTGTCCGACCATGACTTACAAAGGGTGGTGAGTAGACTTCTCAAGTCCGAGGCACTGGCCCAAATGCTGCATAGCCCTACTCAACAGTCAGCAGCTATTCCCATCCCTGCTTCTGTTCTTCCTCTGATTCCTTTGAGTTCGGAGCCGGGGCTCGTTGGAGCCATGGCTGTCGGTGTGTCAGAGCCGATACCCTCCCTTTCGGCTCCATCGTTTGCTCCGATTTCCTCTTTGGAGGGATCTCGGCACTGGGCTTCCCTCATCGTCTCCGAGGGGCCGAGTGTCATCAGACCCTTGTCTGACCCCGTTCTCCCTCTCAGAGTGTCGGCGCTGGTGAGTTCGGCTCCGACATCGGCCTCAGAGCCATCCCTGTCAGTGCCGGGGGGGTCCTTGTCTCCTTGAAGCGGGGACCTTTCGTCCTGGCTGATTGGGGCGCCTTCGAGGTCATGCAGAGCATGCTAGGCCCCGTGTCTACCCCACAGTCAGCTCCATCAGCTCCTCCCTCTTCAGTGCCTGTGGTGGTTTCTACCCACCCCCTCGTACCAGACCGCAGAGAGCCAACCCCTCAGGTTTCCCCATTGGGAATATCCTCTTCTTCCGAGGCTTCTCCTGATCCGGCAGGGGAACCCCCTCGGAAGAGACAGTGCAAGAGGAAGCACATTGACTCCCCTGAGTCTATCACCTCGGACACCAACTTGGAGGAATCTGAGGGTTCCCCTCGGTCCCCCTCTGAGGATGTCTCTTTTGCTGACATCCTTGAAATCCTTAAACAGAGGGGGAACTGGCCCACCCTTAACCTTTCAGAGGATGAATCGGTCTACCTTGAGGCGTTTGGCTCTTGCCCTTCCACCTCCTGGGTGTCACCTCCCTTTGACCCCCTCATGGAAGTGGTGGCAAGGAAGGCGTGGACGGCCCCTGATTCGGTAGAACCTACCCCAAGGAGGCCGTCAAAATTTATTACAGCCCCGAAAGAGAAACAGTTCTTATCTAAAGGCATCTCTGTTGATGCCATGGTGGTGGCTGCAGCCACTAAGAAGGAATTAGCTGATCCTTTGGTACCTGTCCATCCTCTTAATAAGGAGTCTAGGACCATGGACAGGTATGGTAAGTGGATGTTTTCCTCAGCGACCTTTGCCATGCGGTCGCTGAACTACTTGTGTCACTTCACCCATCTCCAGAGGGATTTACTCAAAGATATGGGTGATGCTATGCAGGATCCAACAGCTGAGGGGTTCCAAGACAAAATGAACTCCCAGTTGGCAACCCTGAATTCGATTGTCAACTCCTCCATGTGGCTTACCTCATATGTGGCCAATGGGGCGAGTAGGCACAGGAGTAGCTTTACGATGCCATGCCTGGATGCAGCTTTGCAATTTTGCAGACCCTTTCAAGGCATCCTTCACCAATTCCCCCTTTGATGGCTCAACGTTGTTTGGACCTCAGGTGAAGGATACATTGACTAGGTGTGAGCAGGAAGGTAAGACTCTCTCTGCCGTGGGAGTCCATTTTTCTACCCCTTCCAGACCTTATCCCAAAGGTCAGAGGGGGGGGAAATGTGGTTCCACAAACCACAAGGAGTCTCATCTGACGCACAAAGTTGATTCCCCTCTAGAGGCAGAGGGAGAACAACAATAGACGCCGCCCTAGGGGCAGAGGTGGTCCGCAAAACCAGGGTAGCAGAGAGACTTTCTCTGATAAACTCTTTCAGCATCCCTGAGGAGCTGCCCGGCTGTCCACCTTCGGAGGAAGTCGGGGGAAGATTATCACTGTACCCAGAAGCCTGGCTTTCCCTCACTCAAGACAAATGGGTACAGTCGATTATATCCGAGGGTTACAAAATCCCCTTTATTGACATCCCATCTGAACCCAGAGGATCCCTTCCAGACGTTCCACCCAGTCTAAGGGAACAAGCAGCATTAGAAATATCAAAGCTGCTGTCAGAAAGAGCTATCCAGCCAGTCCCAGCAGACCAGCAAGGATCCGGAATCTACTCCAAATTCTTTTTGGTACCAAAAAAGACAGGGGACTGGAGACCAATACTGGATCTCAGCATGCTAAACAAGTATGTGAAGAAAACAAAATTCCAGATGGTCACGCTACAGTCCATTCTACCCTTCTTGGGTCAGGACAATTGGATGTGCTCAATAGACCTTCAGGATGCGTACTACCATAACAAAATGCACATATGCTCCAGGAGGTTTCTCCACTTCAGGCTGGGAGCCAGTCACTACCAGTTCAGAGCCCTGCCCTTTGGTCTCACTACAGCCCCCCGAGTGTTCACCAAATGTATGGCAGTGGTCGCGGCTCACTTGAGACGACAAGGATTCCAGGTGTTTCCATATTTGGATGACTGGCTCCTTAACGCCACCACCAGGCATCAACTTCTTCTATCCAGAGACTTCACCATTCAAACTTGCCAAGCTCTAGGCATTTCAGTAAATTTTGAAAAATCTGCCTTGTCGCCTTGTCAGTCTATTACCTTTATAGGCGCCACCTTAGACACAGTTCATCTTTCTGCCAGACTGACAGAGCAAAGAGTATCAGATATCCGCAAACACATTTACCTTCTGCTTCAATGCAACAAGATCAAAGCCAGGGTAGTCTTGAAGGTATTAGGACTCATGGCGGCTACCATTACACTTCTTCCGCTAGCTCGTTTTCACATGCGGATCCTCCAGTGGATGCTGTTTTCTCAATGGTCCTTCCAACAGCTCCCAATGTCTCACATCATTCTGCTAAACCAATCATGCAAGAATCACCTGTCTTGGTGGATGACATCACCTCAAGTTCTTCAAGGCAGACCCTTCATCCCTTCCCCCCAATCGCCTCAGTGACAATGGACGCCTCCCTGATCGGGTGGGGGGGGGGGCATTATCAGGGCAGGACAGTCCAGGGAACATGGCAATCTTTCCAGTGCCACTTGCACATAAATGTCTTAGAGATGAGAGCAGTGCTTTTAGCGTTGCAAGCCCTTCAGGACTCTCTTCCCACAGGGACTATTGCAATTCAGATGGACAACATGTCCGTAGTGTGGTACATCAACAAACAGGGTGGAACCAAGTCCTATCCCTTATGTCGTGAGGCACTCAGACTTTGGCAGTGGGCGATCTCTTCTCAGCGGTTTCTGATAGCAACGCACATTCCCGGGAAGTCCAATGTGATTGCGGACAAGTTGAGCAGGGCTATTCTCATGCCTCACGAGTGGTCTCTAAAAAAATCAGTGCCGGAAGAAATCTTTCAAAGATGGGGCAGGCCTTGCTGCGATCTTTTTGCTACCCCCCAAAACAGCAAGTGTCACAATTTCTTCACCCTCTTCCCTCTATCAGGCCAACCCACCAGAGACGTTCTAGTCCACGAATGGCCCCGGGGACTTCTGTATGCTTTCCCCCCTTTTCCACTGATCTCTCAATTCAGAAAGCTATCGCCTTGAGAGTCACTATGATCCTCATTGCCCCTTACTGGCCTCGACAGATATGGTTTCCGTTCCTGCATCATTAACTCTTGGAGCAGCCTTGGCATCTGGACCCAGTGCCAGATCTTTTGACCCACCAGTTGGGCCAGCTGCACCACTCCCTCCAATCTCTCAACCTCACAGCGTGGTTTCTCCGATTCCTACCCTAGCCAGGCTTCCTTTAATTTCTCATTCGGTCCGTAACATCCTGATAGCCTCTCACAAGTCTTCTACCAGAAGGATTTACAATAGTAAGTGGAAACGTTTTTCCTTCTGGGCAGCATCAAAAAATATAGACCCCTTCACCGCACCTATCCAGTCTATCCTAGACTTCCTGGCAGAGCTCTTTCATTTAGGCTCTTCCTCATCTACCATTAGAGTACAACTAGCTGCTATATCTAACTTTCATGTAGGTGTCTCGGACTCCAGTATCATGTCCCATAAACTTTGCAAAGCCTTTCTAAGAAGTATCTTTTTGCTCAAGCCCCCAATCAAAGATCCCCCACCTCAGTGGGACTTGAATTTGGTCCTAGCATCCTTGATTCTCCCCCCATTTCAACCTGCGTCTTCATGCCCTCTCAAGTTGCTCTCATGGAAAACCCTTTTTCTAGTAGCCATAACATCAGCTAGAAGGGTATCTGAACTTCATGCTCTTTGCAGTTGTCCTCCGTACTTAGTTTTCCATAAAGACAGGGTGTCCCTCAGGACTAATCCGTCCTTCTTGCCTAAGGTTTCCTCTGAGGCAAATCTAAACCAGACTATCGATCTCCCTGTCTTCTTCCCTGATTATTCCAACAGGTCGGAACAAAAGTTACATTTTCTAGATGTTCATCGCCAACTTCAATATTATTTAGACAGGACAAAACAGTTCAGGAAATCTGACCTGCTCTTCCTGTCTTATGCGGAAGGGAAAATGGGCCTTCCAGTTTCTAAAGTGTCCCTTTTGAGATGGCTTACCTCTATAATTACCTTCATCTATGAAATCAGACATCAAAAGCTGCCTTCAAGACCTAGAGCTCATTCAACCAGTGCATTAGCTACATCTGTAGCTTTTCAGGACAGGCTACCAATAGATTCCATCTGTGCAGCAGCCACATGGGCTTCACCTCATACCTTTATCTCGCATTACAAATTGGATATGGCCTCCAGAAACCATGCCAACTTTGGTTCCACTGTTCTCAAGAGTCTGTTCCGATAAGCCACCCGGGGTAAGGTGTTAGGGATGCGGTCCCATCCAGCAAGAATGAAGGTGAGATTGACAACTTAACATTGAGAAGTTATGTACCTACCATAACGTTCCATGTTAGTTGTCTTGTTCTCGCCTTCTTTCTTGCGTCCCATCCTCCTTCCCCCCAGCCTGGACAGACCGATAGGAATTTTTGGGATCTTCCATTGGGGCTTCCTTCCCACATGTTCTACCACCTCTATTCTCCCTTTTTCTGTTTGTGGTAGCTTACATACAGGTTTATATAGAGGTGGGTTTTTCTCTCTTCTCCATCCTATGGAGACTAGAACTGCTATGGTTTTAGCTATCAAACGAGATCTGAGTAGTTACCGCCTAGCACTGTGGGATATAAGGGAGCCTCGAGCCGGTAGAAATAGCTCTTGAGCTTTAGTATTGGCTGAGTCAGAGCTGAGGATTGGCTCCGAACCCATCCAGCAAGAAAGAAGGCGAGAACAAGACAACTAACATGGAACGTTATGGTAAGTACATAACTTCTCATTTTCACATCCATGGATGCCCTTGGTGTATTTCCACTGAACTTCAGTTTACTCATGTTTGTTTTCCTATAGGGTTTCCGTATTGTTATTCCATAAGTTTGGGTCTAATGTAACTAACAAACAATGACTTCATCACTTCTGATTTCCTAGACTTTATAGATCTTTTTGTACAACCTATAGTTCTGTAACTATCATTAACCTATTGGTTGATATGATTAGAAAAACTCAAAGCTGGATCTACCCATATACCCAGGTCCTTAAATGAAGCTACAGTTTCAATCACTATGTGCTGTATTAAGTATTCATCTTTCAATTTATGTCTCCCAAATTGCATATGTCTAGTTTTTGATGTATTTATCAGCATATTATTCTCCTGTGCTCAAATTGTCAATTTAATCAAGTTATTTTACAGATGTGCCTTATCTGTAACACGTAATTAATCTACTCAATTTCAGGTTGCCTGCATATAGACTGTAGAACACCTCAGATGAAAAAGTTATGTCTGAAAGATACAATCTAAACAAGTAAGGGCTTAGGACAAAGCCCTGTGGGACACCCTGACTATAACCAAGGATTTCACCTGTCCAGTTGCTGTATACTTGCCATGTCCTATTTGTAAATCATGCAACAGTCCATCTTATCATAAGTACATCAATACCCAGTTCTAATTTATTGATCAGTATTTTGTGTATGACCCTGTCAAATGCTGAAGTTAAATCTATATAAATTACATCACAGCACAATTTTTCATTCATAGCTGTTATATTGTTATAGAACATCATATTACAGGTGGTAGCAAATCTATTTCCAACATATGCTTGCTGACATATGGTTTCAAGTCCCGACCTATCCACTTCTGACAATAACTTATCTAATATTACCTTCTCCATTATTTTTCCATGGCATGTAAGTAAACTTAAGGGTCTATATGAATCTGGGTTTGTTCTACCCCCCTTTTCCTTAAAGATAGGTTTAAAAAGTGCATGTCTCCAATCTTGAAGAATCTCCTCATATTTATATGACCTAGTGAATAACAGATATAATGGTATTGTACGTTCTTGCTTAAGTGTTCTCAGGTCATTGTTACTAATTCCGTCTCCTCCCTGTGCTTTGTTTGGATCCAGTTTGCACAGTTCTTTTTCAGTGTAACCTAATTTAATTCTAGTATCTGAGGTTACCTGGATGTCACTAGGGCAACTTATCGCTCCCCTTGTGGAGTCAAACTGTTTTGCATAAGATTTTATAAATATATCTGTAATCTGTTGTGTCTGAGAATAAATTTTAGAATCTGCACATAGTTTATCAATTTACGTCTTTAGTCCTTCCACATCTTATGTATCTATAAAAAGGTGTTCTGTTATGCTCAATATCATTATATACATTTTCCTCAAATTTTTCTTGATTTTGCCTCACACTATGCTTAATCGTTGTCCAGTTTATTTCACTTTTCAAAGTTGTAGTTTGACCTCTCTCTTCTGTTTCTTATATTTTTTGTCTTTCAATCTTGTTCTTATGGAAATATATCCCCGTGATCTTGTATGCCTAGATCCTGATCTTAAACACTTTTTTGATTATTTTTTTTTTTTTTTGCAGTTTCTCTTTCAAAACTTTCCACATTCCATCTGCAGTTTTCCACTGAACACCTCACTCTAGTTAGTTTTACATAGTAACTGTTTTGCCTCCATATAATCTGTAATTAACCTTCTGTGCATTGGTTTAGATTTCAGTTTGGCAGAATTATCTAGCAACAAATTAATCTTTATAACTCCATGATCACCGCACATAACAGTGGTAAAACTTGACTTGAAGTAACAGTAATTTCTTCAGGTACACAAACAATGTCTAGTATGTTCCGTCACCTGGTAGTTTTTTTTTTTTTTTTGGTCTGAAGCAATTATTGTTCCTCAATATACATTATGAATAATTTACTTACTAATGTTGTTGAATCAATATTATTCTAGTCAGTTTCTGGTAAATTTAAGTCCCCGGCTAATATTATTTTTCCCTCCTGTGTTTCATGCAAGAAATGTAGGAATTCCTCTAGGACATTTGCACTTGATTTTAGTGGTTTATACACTCCAACAATTGTTTTATGTTCCAAGGTTGTCTTTATCGACACAGTTACACAGTCTAAAGCAGGGGTGTCCAACCTTTTCAGTTGCAAGGGCCGCATTGAGTCAACAGAAATAGTCTGGGGGGCGCATGTAAAATATATCATTGCAAACGGCAAGTGAGGACCAAAAAAAAAAAAAAAAAAAAAAAAAAGGGTCTCTCATGTAAACTGAACAGCAAAACAAAACCCCAGGTATATACAGACTAATACTATTCTAACTATTCTAACCGTTAGATTAGAATGACATCAGTAGCTGAGTCAAAATTAAAGTCAGTTTGTCTTTTGTTTGTGTTGAGGTATCTATAATTCATAGAGATGGTAAGATTCTACTCAGTACTGGTTTCACACCCATTTCAGATGCATAATCTGACCTCCATCATGTCCCTCTTCATATGATCCAAGGAGGTGCATCTCAGCTCATGCACTTCTATATGTGCAATAATCTGGATCAGTCATATGTTTACCTAAGCTGAAGGGAACCTAGCACCTTAGTGACATTGTGGATCCTGGCCCCTGAGAGCAACGATGTTCTTGCTCACCCTACTAAGTGGGGCATCTCTGACCCGGAAACCGCCAGATGTGCAAGGGTGGGCCTGCAGCCCTAAGGGTCCTGCATGCTTATTGCCTGACGCCTTTTGTGGCTGTGTTTACTGTAGTGTCAGAATCTGTATCATAATGATTTAGACATGTTGATGGTGGGCCACATGCAGGAGGTAGGCGGAGTGTTTAATCTGATGCTTAGATTTAGGAGTTCTAGGAGGCATAGGTAGACCTTTTTAACTACATTAGCATAAGACAATTCTGTGTTTATATTATGTGGGTGGGTAAGACAATATTAAGCTAATGCGCTACTGGTGGAAGGATGCCACCAGTTTCATCAGATATTTACTCCTCTCACAGATATAGTACTTTGAGTTAAGTAGGAGTTTGTTTTCAGTGAGTATGAGGAAGTTCTTTCACTGCCTTTGGTTACCATGTGTTATAAGGCTAGCAGTAGAAAGATCAGTCTGCCGTGTCCCCATGGTGATGAGTGTTGTCTTGTGATGAATGTTAACGAGGAAATTGTGAAGGGCAGATGGGAGTAATACTGAGAAGAAGTTTATTGCACAGGAGAAATGCAGGGCAATGTGTAGGTAAGAGGAATGTGGAAATCTGTTTGTCAGCTGAAGACAGCTCACATCAGTATAGTTCTACCGACAGTGCAGCTCAGTGGAAGGTGGTTAGATAAAGCAGCAGTGGATAACTCACAGGAGTTAGATTAGAAAAATGTGCCTTCTCAGTACTACAAGAGGTGAGATTCTACTTGCACTCTACCCACTGTGTAAATATAACTACCACTGTGTTGTGCTCAGCACAGCTCTGCACAGCAGGTATTAACCAAGAAAACAAAAGAGGCAATGAAACATAAATAAAATCTGATCATTATTCAACTTAAGTGCAGATGCACAAGAAAAAAATACTTTCCGTTTTTCCCCTGATTTTAAAATTCAGCAGTTGCTCAAACAGTGAGTGTACACGATGCAGACCTCAGCAACCTTTTCAGAAAGTCAATGCTATGCTGAGCTCAGTGCAGTATAACCAAGAAAACAAAATGAAACAATGAAAAACAAGTGAAATCTGAAACCAAAGTGTACTAAGCTATGTTGCACCTACTGTAATTAGTTCTATTTTCACTTAAATCAAATCACTGCTTAAATCCTATTTGGCCACTACACCAGGCTAAACAGACTACTCATGGCAGAAAACAAATGCAGATTTACTTAAAGCTGAAAATATAATTTAGAAATATTATCGGGGAAATCAAAAAATAGTGCTAAATAGCTAGATTAGTAGGCAATTTAAGCACAGACATAAAATAAAAAGGTACTTCCCTTTTTTTTCTCTGATTATAAGTCCAGCACATTACTGAAAATTGAGTGCATATAATGCAGACCTCAGCTGTCTTTATTCAGATGGATTATTTTTCTGACAGGGTTTATAACGACTTACCTGTTACTGCAGGAGATGTGTAGTGTAGTCAGTGTATGTACAATCCCCCTCGCTCTCAGTTCTTTCTTGGTGATCACAATCCTCTTCCTTCACTTGTTTAAAATGTATCTAGTGGCAAAAGCGACATGACGGTGCTTTGCATGCGCACACCAGCTGAAAGACGCTGGCATAAAAAAAAGGGAAACAAGTAATGTGGTGCATGCGCATAAAAGCTAAAGGACGCGGACGTGAAAACACACGGAAAAAAAGTTTAATTTGTACTTAACGGATACTTAACGGGTCGCGGGCCGCATGGAAGAGCTCTGAGGGCTGCGGGTTGGACACACTTGGCCTATAGTATTATTGTTATCACTGAACATGTAATAATCACAGATCTCATAACTACCTTTAATCCCTTACCTGATTTTTTGTTATAATGTCCATTACAGTAAAAACATTTATATCCTGACAGAACTGTTTTCCAGTCATTGTTCTTTAACCATGTTTCACAAACAATAACAACATCAATCTTGTGGGAACGTAGCAAATTTTCCAATTAAAAAACTTTATTATTGATGCTCCTGGCACTAACAACCACCTAAGATGCATTACATGTTTGCTATCTGTGAACTGTTAAATTTTTGACCTAGCAAAAATCCTGCCTAGTGTTTGTCACATATTGCAAAATATCTGCTGCAAAAGTTCTCATCCCTGATCTTAACAAATGCATGCCATCCTGTCTGAACACGAATGCCCAAAACTAGGCTTGGATGCACTACACATTTCCATTTTTTAAAACAGGACATTTTTTCAATGTAGGTATTTACCCAACACAATCTTCTAATTGACAGTGACCTGACTGTCCTTTCTATAGGTGGTTTGTGAAAAGTATGGTCTAACACCAGTACAAGCTATACTATCTAAGAGGGCTGTCTGTTCCCTACTAACAGTCATAGAATCCTTGTGAGTGACATAATTTGTACCAACATGAATAAAAACAGATCCATACTTCCTTACATCAAGGCATTCCAAGGCTTGTCTCACATTTTCTATTTTTGCTCCTGGCAAGCATAACACTATTCTATGTTCATTATCTTCTCTGCAGATATAAGTATCAGTTCCTCTAATAACCGAATCTCCAATTATAAGAATATCTTTGCTGCCCAGCTCTGAAGAATCTTCAACTTCTAATACAATAATATCTGCTCTATCAATTGTTACAAAGGATAGATCTTCGTCAGCATTAGTTTTATTAATCCCACTGTTCATTGTGTATTAAATTCTCTTCCAGCTGGCATTGAAAATCCACAGCTTGAGCCATGTAGTCAACATCTATCTTTCTCTTCTTTTTTCTTACAGTGATGTTTTTCAATCCTTCCATGTTCAATTTTGATTTCTTCCTTTTCACCTGCCCCTTGCCTCTTTTTTCTACTTTCTCTTTTGGAAAAATTATGCCTTTTGATGTTGACTGAAGGTTTTTCTGATAGGTTACAGGAAATGATAATATTTTTCTATGTGTCACATAACAAAGCAGTGTCCTTTTTAGTGCGTATTCTCTTTACTTTACAGACATTAATCAGTTTATTTTTCTTCCTTATTATTTGTTGTGAATTTCTTCCTTTCTTTATTTTTTGTTTCCTTCTACACAATCCATATCCTCAGATTTCTGAATACTTGCATCCAGAATTCCAAAGTTGTAAGGGGTGTTGTCTTCTTTCATAGGGGTTGAATGATCCTTACAGACATTATATGTATAATTTCCTAAATGTGTTCTATTTGCTCTTTGCCTAACATTATTTATCACAACAGTCCAATCATTAATATGTGAAACAACAGTTCTTTAAACCCTGCCAATTGCACAAGTGCAATCATCATCAAGTCTAGATTTACTTCTAACAATGGTAAGCAAGCCATCCAGCTTTTGACACGAGGAACACAGATCACCAGTGGTATCAGCTGTTACTTTTAAATATGCATAGCATTTATTACATTGTACAAGATATTTGTGCATTAGCAAATCATTAATTGCTTACTCATTTAAGGAATCCATATTCTGCTTCAAACAAATAAAATATAGTAAAAGAAAAGAATAATCAAAATCAGTATCCACGGAATACAAAGAGAACTTAAATCAACCTCTATGACAAAAATCACGCAAGCAATATACAACTAAATACTAAACTAAGTACAGTAAAGTTGTTCTGACTGTATAAGTTCTGCAAGCCAGACAAAAACTGTAATTCCTTTACTATCACTTGCAATCGCACTTCTTTTTAACAGTAAAGATCAATAAATCACAAACCAAAGTAGGATTATTTAGATACGCTCTGGATTTTCCTTTCTGCAGTCTGTGTGAATTTATAGCTGTCTAGGCCCCTTGGGGTGGCTAGAGCTTGCCTGTCTAAAACCTGTCCCTTTCTAACAACCAACAATGAAATTAAAGGTAAAACAAAATATGAATCAAAGTAAATCTTGTTAACAAGCTATCCCTTTCTACCTACAAACAGTGACAACAAATAAAATATAAATTTAAATAAAACTTCTTTTACCAGTCAACTCCACAGTAAATCACAAACCAAGGTAGGATTGTTTAGACATTACATGTACATAAGCCAATTTTAATAAGGACTATAGAGACTTGTACCAGGAAGACTACAGTATTAATTCTAGTGATGTTTTAGTTACCCCCTGAGAATAGAACCCCCTATAATTGTAGTTTTATCAGTGTGTATTCAACTGACCCCTGAGAATAGAAGCCCCCCTATAATTGTAGTTGTATCAGTGTGTATTCAACTGACCATTGATTTATTAGATGGGTACTGATCAAGAATTGGTCTATTGCACATGAATGCTTCGACCTAGAACGAAAGTTGAATAATAAACTATTACTTATAGAAGAGGCACTAATTTAAAACACTTCTTTGAAACCAACCACAAACACACACATAACACACACAACAATGGAATGCTTAGATGTGCAACATGTAATTTTATTTAAAGAAATATTATATTGTATACTAACACATGTCTTATTAATGGGCAAACCTGTAGGATTAGTGGTAAATTTAATTGCCTGACAAAAGGAGTCATATATGCTGCCTTGTCTCAAAATTGTATAGCATTTTACATAGGCAAAACTGAAAGGACACTGAAAGAAAGAATGTATGAACAGTCTTATGCTGTTAGAACAAACCTAGAGGTGGTCCTTGGGGGTTATACTTGAAAAGGAAAGAACGCCTATGGCAATTACACCTAAATGCACACAATTACCCTGGTTTAAACAGTGTTACATCTATAAACAGTATTTTTTTAACTTTTTATTTAGTTTTAAATAAAATTAACAAAACATAATTACATAACTTGTTCACAACTATAAACAGTATTTTGAAGCTAAAAGCTTATCAACATTAAAAGACACTTGTTTGATTTAAGTTTTTTTTTTTTTGTGCGTTTTAAAATAAAGTGTTGGATTTTATTCATTTTGCATAGCAACAATGCATTTTTTACTCTGTATAGACAGTCACTTTTTTTTTTTTATAACTAGGTCACTTTAAAAATTTTGGAGCAAAATGGTCATATGACTTCTTTTTGTATAAAATGGCTGAATGAATGGATTCTTGTTATTTGAAGAAGTCTTAGAATGCCTTAAGATGAAAGCGCGTATCAGTTTTGTGTATTTGGATGTTTTTTAACAGAATTCTACATGAATAAAACAGTGATGTGATTTAGGATTACAAATGTCAGTGCTCCTTTAGAATCCACATTCAACCTTTCAAGTTCTCATTTAGTGATAGTTTAGTCTGTCTCCTAGCCTGGCTTGAAACATTTTTTCAGGCATTAGTTGAAGACATGTAATAATCTGTATGGGAATTGCTGAATACTGTATGAAGTGTGGACTTCAAGTTGTATACACTTTCATGCTGTTCTTTATCACTGTAGAAAGCTGAAGAAAGGAATGTAAGATTTTTTGAAGTTCTTATTAAAACTGTAATAAGGAATCCATTATGAACTGTGGACCAATGCAATTTTGCTAGATATTTTACTACATTTAAGACTGAGGAAAGTAAATAGATACACATATGTATTTATGACAGAAAGCTTACATTTCCTGTAAAACATAATTAAGCTATGAGAAAGTGTTTTTCAAGACTGTCATGTGACTTTTTAAAAAAGTTCTTAAAACTAATTATTTATTCTGTGGAAAAAGCTATCTTATTTTACTTTTGGGGTCTGATGTAAGTGTGCTTTTTACTGTATTTTAACAGAGGGAAGTTACTTTTTTTAGAACTTACATGTTTTACTGAGTATTGGTGCCAGTTTTCTCCAGTAATCAGGCACCTTATTCGGTTTAACCATGGAACAACCTTCCAGTTCCTCAGTTCTTCCTCCTTCTATCCATAAAATGAATTAAGTTGTTAAACAGCTTTTGCCATCACAGCAGACTGCTAAAGTGCCTCATGTACAGGTAGGTGACTCTGCTGTGGCCAAAGCTGATTCCTTGGATCACTCAACTTTTTTCTTGGGTTCTGCTGCTGTATGCCTCATAGCCACCATGGACTGGAGTTAGATACATAATTTGCAGCTAGTGAAGTGCCCTTGGTGATCATGAAAGGTCTGAGGGGGTGGCACCAATTCATGTTGTCTTGCTGTATCTAGCAGGTCCTGTAACTGCTGTGTGAATACAGTCATTTCATCACTATATTAATCCTACTGAGGGGCATAAGCTGAAATTATGAATACTTCCCTATCATTAACTGGAGTCTGACTTGCCATTAGTCTGTCACTAATTCTGATGACACCCCTCAATGTCTTCTGAAGCATCTCCCTCACCACATTTTCCACACCATTCTAGCCTGTCCTCCTCCTGAGTAGTACCACAGTAGATGCTCAAAGTAGCTGACAAAGTGGCTGGTGTATACAACTCTTCCCCCATAGGGCACCATCTAGAATAATCTATGCTGCTGCCCACAGCTCCATTCTTGGCTGAGTTTGAGATGGAAATACTCGGCATCTTTTTTTGGGAGGTGGGAGGAAACCTAAACAGTCACAGACAGAACATGCAAACTCCATACAAGCATTTGCCAGAGGTCAGTATCGAACTTTGGACCTTGTTCATGGGTGGCAAACACTTTAGCCATTAAAAGTAAGCCTATTATTCAAGTATACTATTATGTACTAGTACAGCTGTGAATATTCTTGGGGCACACTGAAGTTCTGCTCAAATGTCCAATACCACTCCATGAAACTATGACTGTGTGTCAGTGCCTCAGACAAAGGCCAGAATATCCTCCATCTTCATCAGAGGTGGCTCAACCTACAGCCCACCTCCCATCAACCTACCTTTCTGTGCCAGGCAGACAGCTCTTTTTTTGTGCAGAATGTATAATGGTAGTTCTTTGGTGGACCTGTTCATGGGTATGGTCCTTGCCACCTACAGCATTAAGATCTTTCCAGGCATGGTCTCTCTAGGCCCAGTCGGCAACATCCTGCCCAAAGAGCCATTTGCCTTAGAGACACAGAGTCTGCAGTAGCATTTCATTCTTTGAGCCTGAGAATTTGTTTTTACATGTGGCTCTCTTAGCAGTCACTGTTGATATCCTTCCATATCATTATTGCAATATTCTTCACTAAAGGAATCCCCTGCCAAGGGTAGCCCAATGTTCGTCTAGTATACCAAAGCCTTAGGATTTTTTGGACACTGTATGTCACAGATATGCTCCCTGCTCACAGCTTAAGAAATAAAGGTGATGTATGGATGTACATACCTCAGAACTTCTTTACCGCCAGTCTGAACACCATCATCGATCATCTGTGTGAACAATCCTTCACTTGTGCTGGTTACCAAGCCATTTTCAGATAAGTGTTCCATTAGGGTTTTCTTCTTATCTCATTCTTCTTTTGGTTTGTGAATTTACATGTCACCCAGAAAGGGAAAATATCAATGTGGGAGGCGGATTCCCCATAAGTACGGTCAGAGCAGTGTCTTTTTTGCTTGGGTGCTTCTCACGATCATAGTACATGCTCGATTTGTCAACTGTTTCTCCCTATGACTTTTTGTAGTCATCTTTTCTCTTTGTCTTTCTACCTGGAGAACCAACATCTTAAGTTGTTAGCATAGGGTGCTATGGTGGAATCATCCCATCCCAAGAGTTAGCCATTTGCCAAGATGAAGAGCAAAAAAGTTAGGTCATATTCGGCTGTTGTACTGCCTCTCCTGGACTTCTTTCTTTGGGCTGATGAAAGCCTGGAAGATCATCCGTTTGTTCCATCAGATTTCTGTGCAGTGACTGCAGTGACTGAGTTGGAGGCCGGCATGGATCCGGCTTCTTGCATGTCACTGGAGACATATATTGCAAATGTTGAGAGGGAACCTTAGCTGATCATAAATGAGGGACCGAGGGGCATTCCACAAATTCTTGTTTGAGAGGAGATTTCCACTACATTGATTGAGTGTTGGCAAGTGTCCAAACCTCCTAAGGCCTTTAGGGCTGACATCCTCCTGAAGAAGAAGCAAAAAATTAAGCACATCTTCCCTTCTCCCGAAGATCCCCAGTGTGAATGGCAGAATTTTATGCAGGGGTTGTTTAAGGCACTCATGGCCTTGAAGCCTCCCCAGGGAGTTTCTGTCCATGCACCCCCCTTGGTCATCTACTCCACTTAAGAGGCCTAGGGAGCAGGACTCTTCCAATGAAGACTTAGACTCAGGGGAAAGGGCATACTGTTCTCAGATTCTTTTCTCTAGTGGACTTTGGTTCTGAGGAGGAAGATTCCATTACCCCAGATTCTCCCTTTGAGGAACTCTCTTTTGGTGATACTGTCTTTCATATGATGGAATTCTTTAAATGTGATTGTTCTCAGGTTTCTGACATCTAGAAAAGTTATTATGATCTCCTCCAAATGGAGCCTCCCAAGCCCTCTTCTAGTCCTGCAGTCCTGACTGCCTTGTTGGACACTTTTTCAGTGGCTTCTCAGGCTCCTTATTCCCAAACTCCAGCCCCTAAAAAGCCTGATAGGTTTTATAAGGTGCCTGATGAATGTAAGTTTCTTTACAAATGTCCCTCTGCTGTCATTCTGTTGTGTCTGTCTCTTCTGAAAAAAACTTCTAAGATCTTGTCTTCTACTAAATTGCTTCCTTCTGACAAGGGCAATAGGGCCATGGAATGGCTGGGCAGAAAGGTGCATACTGCTGCTACCCTGGCCTTTTGGGCTATTATTATCAAACCCATATGAACAAATATGTCTTAGCTCTTCTTTCTCAGGCTTCTCAGGTTGTAAACCACTGGCCCAACCATTAGAATATGTTTATTAGAAAACAACAAAGCCTTCAAACCACTCAGGACTCTTCATCAGTGTTGCAATTAAAACATATTCATGTCCTATTTAAAACCAAATCCAGCCTATCAAAGTAGTTGTCACAAACACATGACATAGAGGTTTATAAAATCATATGACAGAATAAAAAATCATATGAAGAAAACCGGTAATAAATAATTAAATATATATATAATATATAATATACATGAATATCTAGATAACAAAGCTTTGTTTTTCTTTCAAAAGTGGTTTAACACTATTTTTTACATTAAGTCCAGGCAGTTTGTCCCAACATAGAAACAGTGGGTAGTAGATGGATTATTACACCTTTGTCTAAATATTTAGAGAGTGAACTTCATAGTTTCTTGTCTTATAGTGATAGTTATAGTAAAGACACTAGCCATTTTTAACTGCCCTGAACCAATGGCTGTTAGAAAATAAGAATAATATGAATATAGAAGATGTAATTTTAGTTACTTTGGATGTTAAGTCCCTATTTATGGTTATTCCTAATGATTTAGGTGTGCAATATGTGAGGGGAATCTGTATCCCATCATGGCAGGCTTTCTACTAATAAGATTTCAACCCTTTGCATAATCCTGGATGTTGTGCTTAACAGTAACATGTTTATGTTCAGTGATTAATATTTCCATCAAATATCAGGTGTAGCAATGGGCACACCTGTTGCCAACAGGTACGCCAATCTTGTGATGTCTAGATGGGATGAACTCTCTATATATAATTATTCTGGTGGTGAAATTAGTTATTTAAATGAAGGCCTTAAATTTTATAAACATTTTGTTGATGACACTTTTTAATATGGCTGGGGAATATTGAATCTTTAGAAATGTTTGTGGACCATTTACAAAAATCTACTGAATTTCTTGAGTTTGATTTAAAATATTCTAGTCGCTGCATTGATTTTTTTGAATATTAATGTACCTATTATAGATGGTGAGTTTCAGACCTTTATTCATAGAAAGAATGTTCAGGCCACAAGATATATACACAATACTAGTATGCACCCCAGGCATGTTTATAATAATGTTGCCAAAAGCCAGTTTTTGAGAGTAAGCAGGCTCAATACCACCAAAAGTGGCTTCGTTACTGAACTTAACACTATGACTAATGACGTTTTATATCAGAGGCTATAACAGAACCATGATTAGCATTAATAGAGCATTAGCAACCTTACAAAGAGATGGTTTAGGGAAGTCATATATGTTGGGCAATAATTAGACTATGCACTAGAATAATATATCAGATACAACTAGGAAATTGGGTTATATTGCTAAATTTAATAGACGCACACCACAAATAAAATCAATTATAAGAAAAAATTGGATTATTTTGGAATCTGACCCTGAAGTAAAGAAAATTATAGGTGACTGTCAATGTTTTATTTTTAAAAAAGAGAAATATTTGAAGCAACTTTTATGTTATAAAAATCTTTACCAAGAAAAAACATTTTGCATCAAATAAAAGTGACTTTGCCATGTCATAATTGCTCCTTTTGTAGGTATATTAATTTGGAAACTGAACTTATACATCCTGTTTCAAAGAAAATTTTCGTTTTAGGACTTTAGCAATGTGTTCAAGTGAGAATGTTATATATCTTGCTAATTGTAAGAAATGCAATTGTTTCTATGTTGGGAAGACTAATCAGAAACTGAAAGAACGTATAGCTTCCCATCTATCAGAAATCAGAAGAAAAGTAGAAACCAATGCATTATATAAGCATATGACAGTTTCTGGCAATGATCACACATTTAAGTTTAGAGTTTTACAAACAGTATATTTAGGTATGCATGGTGGTGACTTAGTTAACAGGACAGAATAGATTGAATATAGATGGATTAATTTCTTCAGGGTGGACAAACTACCTGGACTTAATGTAAAAAAATAGCGTTAAATCACTTTTGAAAGAAAAACAAAGTTTTGTTATTTAGGTATTCATGTATATTATATATATATATATATATATATATATATATATATATATATATATATATATATATATATATATATATATATATATATAAAATATACATATTTATATTAGTAGGCGGCTATTCATTATTACTGATTTTCTTCATATGATTTTTTATTCTGTCATGATTTTATTCTGTCATGTGATTTTATAAAGCTCTAAGTCATGTGTTTGTGACAACTACTTTGACAGGCTGGATTTGGTTTTAAATAGGAAGTGAATGGTTTTTAATTGTAACACTGATGAAGAGTCCTGAGTGGCTTGAAAGCTTTGCTGTTTTCTAATAAACAAATTCCAATGGTTGGACCAGTCGTTTATTACTTTTGATATTGCTTTTTTTGCTGTTTTGGTCCTTTTGGCCACCTTTCTGACTTTTACTTTCTTCTCAGGTAGTCTCTGACCTTCCTGACTCTGAAGGGAAGGTTTCAGCTCCCTCTTTTTTGGGCTTCTCTTCCCAAGTAGCTCGCCCTTCTATTAAATGTAGTTTTGATGCAGCTGACGAGTCTTCTACAGCTACTGCGTTTTGTTCTGTATTGCCTGATGATATTAAGGCTAAATTGTTGGGTGCTTGCCTTGATAATAGAAATCTCTTTGGTTCTGCTTCTGAGCTTTTTAAGTCCTTGCAAGACAATGACAAGGCCTTGCAGGAACTGAAGCATATTTTTGTTTTGTCTCTTCCTAACTTTCAGAGAAAATTATTCCTCTAAGTATGCTTTTGATTGTATACAGTGTTGCTCTCCTCCAAAAGGTAAGAAGGGTCCTAGATGGCCTCCTCCTGCTAAGTCTACTCAGATGCCTATTACTCAGAAACCTCCTTTTCCAGATAAGCCAGGTTCTCTCTGACTACCTGCTTTCCTCATTTCTAAGTCAGGTTCCTTTATCTCTTATTCTTCCCCTGTCCCTTCCCATTTGGTTAAGGATCACTCAGGATTCTTGGGTTCTTTCCATCATCCAACAGGGATACTTCCTGGTGTGGAAATCCCTTTCTCCTTTTGTAGGCATTCTCCAACCTCCTCAGGAACAGCTGCCTTTCTTTCCATATGTACTTTATGGACTTTTACTATCCAAGCAGTTCCCACTCCTCAGGAGGGAAGGAGTTTTATTCCAGAATGTTTTTGGTTCCCAGGAAAGAAGGTACCTGGAGGTCCATTCTAGACATTTCTCAACTCACCACCTTTCTGAAGATCCCTTCCTTATGGATGCTGTCGTTCCAGGTTCTGTTCCTTGTACTTCTTCCTCGGGCTTTCCTGGTCTCTGTCTGTGTCTCAAGGATGCTTATCTTCAAATCCCTGTTCATTCCCATTTCAGGAAATATTTGCATTTTTCTCTCTGTCTCTTCCTTGCATTTTTAGTTCTCTGCTTGCCCTTTGGCCTTTCTACTGCCCCAAATGTATTCACCAAATGCCTGGATCCTGTCATTGCCTTTTGAAAGATGACAGTTTGAAAACAGATCAGTGTTGCAAGTGAGAGTACCAGGAATTGGTAAAAGTTGTCCTTTAGTTAGACCGATAGCAAAAGTATTCTTCAAACAAAACTCTATGATGATGAGTTATCTCAATATATCTAAAAATCAGTAGAATGCTCCAAATGTTCCATTTAATTTAATTTATTAAGCCATAAAAAGGAAAACAAAAAATGTTTGCAAAATAAAATAAAATATCACAACCTCTTAAATTAGTAAAATGCGGTAGGTGAGTAGTGCTGAGTTGACTATTCGAATTATCTTTTTGTACTTGCTTCATAAACTTATTCAACTACGCTTTTCACATTGAGGGTATAGGCTAAGGATTCAAGAAATTCATTGGATGGATAGTTCGGGAGTTGCAAGGGCATTGGTGTTTGGTGCCATGTGGGGAGTGGAGCTGGTGAACTATTTTGATAGGGTGACTGTGGATTACTCAGGCCAGTAGCGAGTGGTATGACAGGTTGTGTATGAGAGGATGGAGTGTGGCCAATTGGCCGTGATCTGGACAGAGGGGCATACTGAGTGGTGAAGAGTGGGCAGGAGGAAGTATAAAAAGTGCTTACTGGTGATTGGATGTGTGTGTGGGGAGGTGAGTAATTAGATGACCCATTGGCTGAGGGTGTGCGTCGTATAGCGACTCAAGTGCACCAGGATTATGATTGGTATGTGTTTAGAGTGGGTGTGTGCAAAAGAGGAGGTAGATGGACTGGGCGTGTAGTGAGGATTGGGATTGGACAGCAGTTAGTGTAAGAAGGATCACAGGCTGTAACATATGCTTTAGCATGGATAACCTTAATTTTAGGGGGTTTATATCATAAGCTCAAAAGCTGATAACTCCGAAGCACAAAACTCCGAACTTCAAACCTCGAAGTTCAAAAATGTCGAACCATAGAACGGAGATCACCATAGAGTGCGGGAAGGGAAGATTTCCCTTTATTGCACTGTAGTGCGATCTCGGAGTTGGTATATTTAAGTGGGGGGTGCAAGGGAGCTTGCTCTCCTGCATAGAGTGTTTTTTTTTGTTTTGGGTAATTAGGGGTTTTTTGGTGGATTCGATTTTGTCAGCTTTCGAGGTTTGAAGTTCGTGGTTTTGAGCTTCAGAGTTATCAGCTTTCGATTATGTGATATAGACCCCATTTTAGGTAAATGCCTGTGGATACAGCTGTCAGTTTGGGATTATTGTTCCTATCAGTGGGGTTAAACTTCATTATGTGAATATCTACATAGTTTTGTGTGCTTGTTTTAAGTTAATAGGTTATGGGGTTGTTCTGGAGTGTGTGTGTGTGTGTGTGTGTGTGTGTGTGTGTGTGTGTGTGTGTGTGTGTGTGTGTGTGTGTGTGTGTGTGTGTGTTTTTTTTGAGGATTTTCATTAAAACAAAAAATCTTGTACAATGTGACATAGATTCAAATGGAGATAACAAGAAACAATGGTGTGTTTTTTCTTGTATCTGTCTAGTTAGCTTTTTTTTACTTATCTACCTATGCATATGATTTTAGTTCTTGTCACAGACCTGATGAAACCTTTATTGCATTAGTTATTCGAAAGCGCTTTTAGTTAAAAGTCAGTTTATTTATATGTATGTTACACTTTTCTTAATACCTAATTTTGGAATGTAGGTTGCAAATAGATAGGTAGTTTTCCTTAACTAGGATTTAGTTAGATCTAATCAGTAGTAATGTGTGGGGGTAGGTACTTGCTGTTCTTAAATGCACTTTTAAGGCCCTGTTTATATTGTTTGCCTAGAATAGGCTGGTTTAAAATTGAAAAACACATATATATTCCACATTTACATCTAAATGTATAAAAAGTGATATGTTTAACATTGTAAAGTATTTCTTATTTTTTGTTACTGAGGATTGCTTGTCTGTGAAGAATAAAGGTATGTTGCTTTGGAACACTACATAGGTTTCATGATTTTTGGAAGTTATTGTGATTGAGCTCATTAACAAAGTTTTAAGATGACTAGTTTTTCTTTTTATTATATTTTCCTCAACACTGTTGGTGAGGTTGAAACTAGACAGATTTCTGTGCTTGTTCATTTATATTTTTTTTATACTTCCAAAATATATTTACATTGACAACAATGTCCACGTTTACTCATCCTGCCATTGTATTGTAGAAGTTTTCCCCTTTCGAGAAGAGTTTTAAAACAAATGCCCTTTTTGTAGACTATGCATGTGACCTCCCCCACAGTTTTAGTATATTCAGTATCTGCCCTAAATAAACTGGATGTCAACAATTGCTGTTGAACGATAAAATAAGTGCTTGACAAAACTGACTTTTTCCACATCCCTGTCACCTTGAACTATGCCAGATGTCTCACTATTAGCTGTACCCAGAAAATGTGAAAATGTCCTTTAGTTCTTTTACTTTTATCTTCTTTAAAAATATATATTTTTTAAAACGAGTCTGGATAACCCCTTCCCTCTAACATACACTTTAATATAGTACACTCATGGAATTTGGATTCACTAGACACCATACAAGCTAACCAGATGCATTGTCCTTTTAACAAAGATTTCTTTTGGTGTGTGGGGTGTCAGCTTTCAAAGTGTAATAAAGAATTAGAGTAGGTGGGCTTTCTATAAATTGTAGATTCAGACTGCCTCTTCTGTTTGTTTTAGAAATAGTGACGTCTAAATAGTTCACTCGGTCAGTCTGAGAAGTCATAGTAAACTTGAGAAACTCTGTGGTAGTATGTATATATTCAAAAAACTCATCCAACTTGGCCTTAGTGTTGGTCCAAAAAATTATAATATCATCCAAAAAAAACAACCATACAGAGACCAACATTTGTTAGAAACAGAGGATAAAACAAAGTTGGTCTTCCACTGAGCAAGAACAGCACTGACAAATATGGGCGCCCCCACTGCAACACATTTCTTTTGTTTGAATAGTTGGTGTTCAAATGTAAGGAAATTATTTTCTAGTACAACTTGCATAAGGACCCAAGTGTAAGAATCTTGTGATGGTCAAAATTAGTATTGTGATGTAGATGTTCATAAAACCATTCAACCCCCACTTTGTGAGAGATGACAGAAAAAATGATCTTGTATATCAGTTGTTACAAAAATCAGTTCATCACTATAAATCCCATTAGAAACTTGATAAAAAGTCCCACGAGTCTTTAAATAAGTATGAACTCTTGTGCAATATGCTCTTGGTTTGAAAAATCAATACATTTGGCTAATGGGGAGGTCTTAGAAGCTTTTGCATCAATGATCGGTCTAAAGGGGATTGAGTACACTTTTGTGAATCTTACATATTCTGATGATGGTGGGAATTTCATGATATATAACATGGACAAACCTGTGTTCAGAGATTGAGATCTGGTTATTAATTAATAGATCTTCCAGTAACAAATTTATCTTTTGATATGCTATATTTATTTCATTCAAACTAGTTTCTTAGTACGTGTCTTAATATAGTAAAGTCAACATTTTATTTGTCTTATCATTAGTATTCATAAAGACTAATCCTCCTCCTTTGTCTGGTTTCATAGCTCTAATCTGTTTGTTTTTAATGATTTTGGTCAAAAGTTCCCACTCAGTAATATTCAAATTAGTACTGCAATATTGTAATTTGATTTATGACACAATAACCTCCTTATATCAAATTCACACATTTTTTCAAACAACAGCACCGCTGGATGTAACGGGGGATTGAACGTGCTAATACAGCATCAAAAACTTCCGTACCATTCTTGCCTTTGAAATAAAACCCAAGATTTAACTTTCTAGAAAACAGTTTCAGATTAATTAAGACCTCAGCTTTTCTCACAGATACAAATGTCATGCCTTTTTCAAATAAATTGACGCAAGTACTATTAAATTTCACTTCACTGTAATTATAAATCATTATATCGGGTCTATATTAATAAGCAAATGCTTATTCATTGACCCTAGTTCAGCAAACTCTGAAAATGCCGAACACTCAGAACAACGATTTTTTTCCCAGGGGAAAAAAATCGTTGTTCTGCAAAAAAAAAAAAATCCAAAACAAACTTAAAACAGTATTTAATGTGGGGGACTTCGTCCCCCACACCCCCCTACTTAAATATATCAACTCTGAGATCGCACCACAGTGGAGGAAATGGCAAACTCCTGAAACCGGCCCAGCAATTTTTTTCCCTGAGAAAAAATTTGCTGTTCCGGGTGTTCGGGATTTTCAGCGTTTGCTGAAATAGGGTCAATGAATCAGCGTTCGCTTTTTTAAGTGTTCGCTGATTCAATATAGACCCATAATATCACCTTCCCTATTCATGATAATGTTACAACCATAAAGTATTGGTTGCATCAATAATTTCCTCTTCCCCTCCCCCTGCCCCTCTGATGTATATTGTCCTGGTGTTATGTGGTGTACTCCACCAAATTCCCCTTCCACTAATTCATCGGTCACTTGGATCTCCTCAGAGGCAGGTATTCTAAAGGGTCTGTAACGTCAGGTTCTGGGGGATTAACCACCTCATCCTTATTGTCTACATTGAACACTCTTGTGTTAACAAAATTAGTAGACTGGGACATGTTGTTGGGTGGTGGTGTATAGGCTTTCCGTGCGTCGTAGTCTCTTTGATCTCTTAATAATTTCTTAGCTTTTTAGCCTTAAGATCTGTTAACCACTGGTCAGTTCTAGCAAATACAGCATAATAATAGTCCCTTTTGCTTTCAAACAATAAATGTGCTTGCATGCCGGTATTTAATGCAGAAATAGATTAAGAAAGAACAGTCATTTTTTTCTTATTGTCCCTAATTAACAGCTGTAACAGCTCACAACCTTGCCTGTTAAAAAGTTCAAGCACTTCACAGTGTAATTCTGAATCTTTTTCAAATCCCGTTGGGTATTTCTATGTTTGAATTCTTTTTGGAATACGTTCAACTTGCCAACATTATCTCAGATAACTATTTTCTAGTTGAAGTTTCCTACATTTGAAAATTGAGTCCTCTAATAATTTTAATTGTCTGTCCGCAGTGCTGAAAAATTCCTGCCGAACTTGAAAACCAAAACACCATTCAATGGCATTGTCTATCTATTCACATAATGCTGTACTGCCATTATAAAACAAATCAGCCTTCCTCACTGTTCCACTGGGTACCTGTGTAGAAGGAAGAGCCTCCAAATGGTTGCTGTGATGTCTCTGTTGCCTCTGAACAGGAGTGATGCCAGAAAAACTAAAATCCTGTGAGGCAGTATCCAGTACTTAGGTAAGTTGATTACTGGAATACAAACTGCTGCTCCATTCATTAGTAATCACAGCCATTTGCTGTGATAATTGCTGCACAAGAAGTGTTAAGTTGTCCACTAAGTTGTCCACTAAGGCACTCAGTTCTTTGTATGATGCACACCTCCTGCACCATCCATTAAGAGCTCATAAAACCAGAAGTACTACACAGACTAATAAAAACAAAACAAAAAAAATGTAGAAGCACGGAACCCAGGTTACACCACATAACACACAATTTACTGAGATTGAGCGCTTTCGTCCAGAATGTTAGGACTTCATCAGAATGATGATAACAGAAAAAATATGCATTTAAATACTGTTAAAAACAATCTGATTGGATGCTTACTCTAATTGGAAACTATAAGGAAACACAGAGTGAAAGACAGCCAATTCTGAGACTGAATATTTGCCTATATATATATATATATATATATATATATATATATATATATATATATATAAGAGAGTAAAATAAGTGGAAGTGTAGTGTTATAAATGGTGTCTCATAGCTGGCCCGACACCTCCCCTAAAAGATCTGCCACCACTATATTGTAAAATATTTTAGAATCTATTGTGAGGTCCTTTTACAACCTTAATTTGAAGGCAGAACTTTCCTACTTAAAGATCCAATGGGCAAATACCCTTCTCTTTTTACTGTCATTGGGCAGGCCGACAATAACTCTGTGAGTTATTTACCCATAAAGAATTACTGAATGCTTCTTTTGGGTCAAGAGCTTGAGTATGAGATGGACAAGAGCTAGCTATGAATCAGGAAGCCAGAACAAGAAATTGCCAGTAATTAATACACATAAGTTAAATTACTCAGCTTTCATCTCTTGGCCAGTTCACTCTTCTGAGTTTCATATAGGAATCCCATGCAGTTTTTGAATGCTAAATTTCTATAACTTTGAGTTAGCAAATGTTGAGGTTTTCATAGAGTTGATATACAGATTACTGTCAAGGTCCTCCTTACACAGGGGGACTCTGAGAGTGTTCTGGTGTATATATAAAACACCAGTACACTTAGAGATTTCAACATACCCCAGTAAGTTATAATAAAATCAGTTACATAAAACTTTGTTAACCGTAATTGTAACATACTTTGGAACAAGCAGCATAATAAAAGTTGCACTTAACAAACTTGTGTATTGGCAGTACCGTAGGTTTTACTTGTTGTTCACGTATAAAGATTCATCCTTGCTGGTAGAAAAAAAACACTGGATCATATGTCTGGCTGCAAAGGGCTTGACTAAAATACAGGGTAACAACTCATTTAGATTCCTGAAGGTCTCCAACTACTCATCATTCATTATTGCCACTGAATGTGCCCAGTTGTTTATTCGCCAAAAGCAGTTTCCGTATTATATGCCTCTCATAATTTGAATGACTTCACTTCAATTTGACGAGTCTTTTGTTTTCCACTTCAATGTAACCACCGGTCATAAATACCCTCACTCTCACTATTAGATACGTTTAATCTGTCACAGTTCTAGAAAAGATGCATCTAGTTTCCTAATTGCCCACTCCCACATCTCCAACAAAAAGATCAACCCTTGGAAATACCTCAAGCAAGTCTTCTTTTGATGTAAAGGCCCCCCTTCTCATCTTCAAGCAGCCTGAAATTTATGCTACAAGTTTAACTCATGCTGTAGCTCCCCAGTAGAGCATATAAACATATCTATATGTTTTTCTGGAAAACTAAATTTATCAAGAGAGTAAATAACTAATCACAAGCCACACTTCAGAAGTCTTTTCTGCATTAAAAACAATGACCATTAATTGATGCCATCCTCCACCAAGTTATTAATAATAAGTACCAAAATTATCAATTTTGGATTATTTGGTACTTAGTATTCTGGACTCCAGTCAATAGACTGTTAAATCCAGGAGATGCTACATGGCCAACACCAAACTGACAGAAACAAACTCATACCACAGCCAACCAATTCAATATCCACTTTATACAGAAAATGCAGTCATTAACTATCCAGGTGACTAACCAAGCTCTTGATGTCCTACTCACTCAAATAAACTCCTTTACTGTTTCTCCTTCTAACCAGTTCCTTCATATACCATCAAAATACTCAAAAATAAAGCCTATTACAACTGACCCTAATAATCTACCTGGCATTTTTTAATGACAGCTGAGACTACTACATATCCAGTGTCAATTCTGATAAATCAATCCATATCCTCTAATCATTCATTATTCCACTTAACAAGAGTGAAATCAATGCAGATCTTTCAAACTATAGGCCAATTGCCATTTTATCTCCCTTATAAAAATATTAGAAAGATGTACTCATGCACAAATTCTCAACTAATAGATAATCAGCTTCTGTCTTTAACCCAATGTGGCTTCCATCCTCATCACAGCACGAGTACTGCTTTGCTGAATTTTATTAATACTGTCATCACCAAGAGAAATGCCAAATGCCTGGTCACCGGCATCTCCCTAGACTTATCAAAAGCTTTTTATACTGTCTCCCACCAGAAACTCTTACATAAACTTTCATCATTAGGGCTCACCATCTCTTCAATGCAGTGGTTCCATAGCTAACTCTCAAACAGAGCACAAGAAGTGAAATGGAAAAATGGTATCTTCACCACCTTGTCAGTAAGTATTGGTGACTCACAAGAATCTATACTAGGCCCCATACTTTTCAACATATTCATCAATGATCTCTACACTGCTACAAAAAATGCTACCTAGTTTAATACACTGATGACTCAACTCTAATCTGCTAAGACAAATATATCTCTCTAAACTCCAAGACCTTACACAGCATTCCTTCCTATTGACTGAAACACGACTACATAATTCACAACTACTTCTAAACCCCCCAAAAATGCTCTTTACCCCAAAACAGAATTCACTATCGTCTATGGCAGCAATACTATGTTAGAACAAGTAAATAACACAAAATTACAGGGTTTCGTAAATGACCAGGTGAAATTCGACCACCATGTATCACACATGGTTAAAAACTTCATCAAAAACTAAGTATATTATACAGAGTAAAACCAACCTAATTGACATAGAACACATGCAGCTTCTACTTTCTTACTGCTGTCTCTCCTCTGTGCTGCCCCAATTTTCACTAACGTTCAAGTCTCATAACTGCCCAAATTTGAACAATGTTTAATAAAATAACCCAATTTACAGTAAACTATAACAATATAACACATCACTGGCTAGCCCTCCGAAAATTAAATTGGTTATAACTACCACATCACTTAGTTCTCTCACACACAACCTTCTCTAAAAGCCAGAAAATTTCCCAGCCCTATCATGTTAAAGCAGTACTACTTCCTCAATAGAATTTTACTTTCTAGAGATAAAATCACTAATCACTATAACCAAATCATCTAATACTGCAGGTAACTCTTTATATTCAAATATTGTATCTAATGAAATCACATCTCACTACCACTGAAATCCATTCAGAATGCAAACTCTTTTAAAACACAACTAAAACTTCTCCTGTCAAATCAGTGAATCTGCTCCTGTATATCTCCAGGATAAATGCCACTATTATCTTCTTGCCATATCATCAAACCATTTCTCCTCATTCAGAATCTTATGTTCCACAACCAGAACAGTCTTCACCAATACCAGAATAGTTTTCTTAGTATAGTATCTTCCAGCCCTATTAACAGTTTTATGACAGTGCTCACCTCCTTCAGATTGTCAAATGGCTGGAATGTCAAACCGCGGATCACCGAGACGAAAACATTGTTTTTTTAGAACATGGAACCATTTGCATGGAGATCACCATAGGGAAAAATTCCCATTCATTTCAATGTATGTGCAATCTCGGAGCTGGTATATTTAAGAGTAGGGGGTGTGGGAGGGCTGCAGCAAAAAAAAGTTTTTTTTTTTATTTAGGTTTCGATGTTCTGAGGATTCTCATGCATATAGTTTGGCCATATGTGGTTCGATTTTCTGGCAGTTCCAACAGTCTGAAGTAGACCCATATATGGATCACCTTCTAATACTCGAATAGCCATATCATTGAATTTCATTTTCAGGAGACAAAAATCGCGAAAACAAAATACCCGAATGGCAAATTTTTCCCAGGGCAAGTAAACACTTGCCCATCATGTCCTTTTCTACACTGTAGTGCGATCCCGGAAATGGTATATATAGTTAGGGTGTGTGAAGGGTTTAGCCCACCACCTAGGTGGGTTTTATTTACTCCAGTGTGTGTTTCGTTGAAGTTTGGGCAAGTGTTTACTTGCCCTGGGAAAAATTTGCTGTTTGGGTAATTCACTTTTGTCATTTTTCGTCTCATAAAAATGAAATTCAATGAAATGGCTGTTCAAGTATTACAAGTAGATATATATATATATATATATATATATATATATATATATATATATATATATATATATATATATATGTGTGTGTGTGTGTGTGTGTGTGTTTGCCGCTGAACCTGCTTTATACCTCACCGCTTAACTTACAGTATTAACATTTTTTGTCCTACGTAGTTTCTTACTTCACTTCCATTTATTTGAACTTCTAATTGCTAATCACACGATCTATTCTCTATTTGGCAAACCTACTAATACACCTGTTCAAATGCTCAATGTTCAACGTCTGCTGATGCATAAGTAGCTTTGATACTGCTGTAGTTGCAGTTATTTCATATGAATGTAATCCACTTATGAATGCAGTTGTTAATGTATATTGCTTAATGTCTGTTCTTGTATATTACTGAATGTCTGTTCAAAAATGTTTTCAGTATGTTGGAGTTTTTCTCCCTGGGGCCTGTGCTGAAAAGGGTGTTTGACTACATCCAGTTGGACAAGCCTGGTAAACAAAAGCAAACTAAACAAATAAACCAAAATACCTTATTATCAATGAGTACAAAAATATTTATGAAGAATATAGTGTGCCTGAGGAATATCAGTTATGCCAAAAGACTTCTAAAACATTAAAACGTCTTGCTGTTACCTACAGACTCCTAAGGCAAGACCTCATAATGATGTTTAAGATTATAAATAAAGCTTAATTAGCAGCATCTCTGGGTATCACATAAACATCTCATGATTTGAATACAAATTTTGTATTGAACTCCTGTTTAGTTTTATTATAATGCTTATCATTCGACATACACTACAAATAAATAATTATTGAAGCAATTCAATATTATCACAAATCACTTAAGTTCTCAGAGTAACAACAACTATAAGTAAAATGATAAATAGTACTATTAATTAGTAATTATACAAAATGGTTGTACAGTCCGGTAACTGACTTTAGCAATACAGAGCAAATTTAAAGTCCTGCAGTCCTCATGTGAAAATTTAACCCAGTACATCAAGGCATATTTCTCAATAAAACAAAAGTTAACACATTGGAACATCTAGGAAAAAGATAAGCCCCACCAGACACATCTCCAAAAGCAGGAAGAAATCCAGAATACAAAAACAATCCCTGATCAGTACTAAACAGTAGGCTTCAAATCCTAACAAAATCCAACAGAAACAGTCCTAAATTCATTGACTGAAAAGCAAAAAGCACATTGGTGCAACAGCCAAAGCTCAAATGCTTGAACAAAAAAAAAAAAGAAATAAAAAAACACTGAATACTACTTTTAACAGAACAAGTTACAGGTGTTCAGTCCACACAGCACTAACAGTCAACCTTTCTTAATTTTCTTGAACTCCTTGGACCATAAAAATTATCAGCAGCTGACCAAATAAACTCCTGCAAGTCCACCCTGGCCACAAATACAGACTTGGAGAGCTCTTAGTTTCCAAGATAAAATGATAAGATGTTTGTGAAGTTTATCCTAGATAGACGTCTGCTACCATCTTGGACTACATGGAAAAGAGACCAAACCTGAATTCCAAATTGAATAGAGGGAATTTACAAATAATTGAGATAGCACAGACCAACATGAAAGAAAATACTCTTCCCAGTGACAGTCTACAAGTGCTAACTATCATAGTAAGTTCTGCATGTAAATTGTATGTGCTCTGCATGTAAACCGTATGTCAACAAAAACTGTACTGCCTGTGGAGCTTTTCTTCCTGGAACTCTGCTGAAAACAGGAACCTAGAACAGTTACACTATTCCAGTTAAAAAATAAAAATCAGTTAATCAGTAAATAAATAAATAAATTAATACAAGAAACAGCAAATATACTGTTAGGATTACTAGAAATGAAAATAGTGCTAAAACTAAGAGCTTCTCATTTAGAGGGAGATGCCTGTGGAATACTTTACCCTTGAAGATGAGGCAACTATCATCACAATGTTTAAGAGTTTAGTAGATAAATGGGCAGGTAAAAAGGCATTTTATCACAAAGGTTTTGTAGTAGAAAAGTCATAACTAGCCTCATGTGAGGTTATGAACCTGCGAATCCTATGAAACTTTGAAACACTGAAACATTTGAATGCATATAACAAAGTCACACTGGCCTGTATCAGTGTTGGCATGTGCCTTGTCACTTTTGCCACTGACATTGTGATAAATAGTTTATAGTCATAGTTTAAAATCAGCATTGATCTGTTGGGATGTCGCTTGTTTCAGACATACTGATGTGTTTTTTTCCCTCTCCTGGTGAAACGTTACCTGCCTGCAGCACATTACTGGCTACTTTTGCAACTTCTTTTATAAATGTATCTTTTGCCAGCAAAACAATTTCTCCAAAGTTAGCCCATTTGTGCCCAGTGTCTTCCCTTTATCAAGAAAACTAAAGGCTAGTTTCATTTGTTTGATTCCTACAGGTGATAAGACGTCTCCTTGATCTACAGTTAGTCTTGAAATAATCAAATCATCCAAATATGGTAGTACTGTCTGATGTTTCTGAAAACTTTGAATATGTCTGCTGATTTAACTAAGATTCTGTGTCAGACTGGCTCTCTTACCCTTGTCATCATTCTTTCTGTTGTGTGTTGCTTTAATAAGATACCTATGGTCTCTGTCCTGCAGAATAACTCGAAAGATATTTGATCTTCCAAGGCCTTTTTTCGACAGTTCCATTTTCATTGTCCAAAAGTCTCATAAATTTCTCCTTATTTTTCTTATGCATGCTGATTAATGACTACGTTGCCATTTTTCACTGAATGGTACATCCCACAAGACACAGCTGTAGGTCTTTCAGCCTTGCATCAGCTTCTCTGGTGCTTTACTCCATATATATCTTAATTGTCTAGCCATCTGCAGCATCAATGTATGTTCCAGATATGCCTTCAGTTCCTCCCATTCTTCAAACATCCCTCAAAGCCAGTCTTCAGATACTGTTCCATTATAGTAAACAAACTACATTGCCATTGCTTATCTAGACATAATTGGTTTAGATCTATTTTACATTCTATTCTATTCTATTGAAACATGGTATGAAACCACTATAGGTAATGTTCTCAATTCTTGTCATCCTATATAGACGTTCTGTTGAGGTAAACAAGTTATCTGTTTGTGACAAGGTCCTAAAGGAAGTTGAAAAACACATGTATGGATACCTAATCACACAGTCCTAATCCCATGCATATAGATTCATAGGTTCATAGGTAATTACAGGGCAAGCTGCCCTTGTGGGTCATTTTAAGCCTAGCCAATTTCCCTTTTGGTGCTTGACTTAACCTGTCCCATTTGGTGTTAGACTGGCCATAGCCATCTCATAGTTGGTAACTATATATTACCTTAGTGAGAATAACTTGGGATTATGCTATAGATAATTTGAGGGGACCCATGCATGGGATAATGCATTTAAGAGCTGCCTCTATCTTTAGTAGCACAGGGGGCAGTCCTGGGATAAATGTTCTGTCACTCATCCATAAATCTAAGTTGTACTTAAATATGGACAGGGATGAGCTTTGTTTTATGTGAATGGGGAGTCTGATCCAGAGCAGAGATATCCTTTGTGAGATATACTTGTCCCTCTAAATCATTAATTTGATGATGTAGATCCCTAGACAGACTATTTCTGATGTTATTTGACTTGTTGATATGTGGTAGGTCCATCAGTATTGGGTTAGAGGATGCCTTGTATGCCAGCCACAGCTCATTTCATAGCAATCTGCAGGATACAGGGTATAGTGACAGGGTTTTGAGTAGCTCCATGTAGGACACATTGTTTAGGCCTTGTATTCTTATAGTAAAGTATCTGTGTGGGTGTTCCAGTTGTTGCATGTTTTGGGACAGATACATGCAGAAGGGAAGCATTACACTCAATGATTGGCCTAAAGAGGGCTGAGTAAAGGGAGACAATGACATCTCTAGATCTAGACACAATCCCTTTGTTTATAAGCTGGGCAAAATAGAAGGACTTTCCTACGATAATGGACACATGTTGGTTTAAAGTTAGGTCATTGTTTACTTAAGTTCCCAAATCTCGAACAGTTCAGTCATCTGTTAGGGGAGTATTGTCAGTGTGGTAGTTCCCTGAGTTAAATGACATTCCAAAGGATATGATAATGCATTTTTTAGTGTTTAGTTTCAGTTCATGATTTCAGCACCTGTTGTTTGGGACAAACCTTCCTACAAGATGACTAAGTCATTTAGAGATTCACTGACTGCTCCTACCTTGTAATCATCTGTAAACCTACTCAGCCAGAGCCCTTTTGTATTGGCTTTTACTTTAGATAATTAGATAACAAACAGGAGATGTCCTAGCACTGAACTGGTGACTGGTGGTGGTGGTGGTAGTGGTGGTGGTGGTGTGGGGGGGTAGTGTCCCCTATTTTGATCTCCTGCATCGCATCTGTGAGCCAGTTGCCAATCCAGCAGATATTACAGGGATTTATTTCCAATTTAGTTTGCTTTTCTACTATACTTGAGTTGGGGGATTGTGTCAACAACTTTGGCCACATTGAGATATGTAGTGTGCATTGTTTTACCTTCATCTATTGTTTTAGAGACCAAAAAAAAAGTTAAGTAAGCATGACCTGCCATTGACAAATCCAAAGTGAGATAGGTCCAGTGTTTGAAGGTTCCCTATGTCTTTATTGATTAGTTCTATAAGTCTTTCTATGGCTTTGCATATAAGGCTGGTCAAACGTATATATCTGTAATTACCTGAGTCCATGGAAGGCCTTTCTTTATGCAGGGGAATGACTGTAGAGGTTTTCCATTCACTTGTCACTTGTTTTCACCGAAAATAGATATTTAAACAAATACAATCCCAAGACTATTTGCACCTCATTTTTACCTATTACAATGTCCCTGTCTTCCATCAAGACATAAATTCCTCCTTGTAAGGAATACAGTTTCTCAACACAGTACAGAGAGCTTTCTGCAGTGGAAAGTACACACTAATAAACTTAATCCTTATCTTCACTAAACGTACTTCACGTATTAAGCATATATCTTTTATATCTGCTTCTGTGTTGTCAAAGTAGCAAGAAGTAACCTGAACAACTATGCTGCAAATGTCGCTCCTACATCCTCCGGGATAACTTGAGTATAACTCTTTAAAATTTCCACATTGTAATACATTTGTATGTTTTGACTCATCTAAATGGGTGTCTTGTTTGTATATGATCCTAGGCATCAGCTTTCTAATACACATAAACCCCAGGATTCACTAATCCTCCGTGTAAGACTAGATTAGTCTTACACAGAAATGCCAGTCTAAGAGTAAGATGGCAGCGCGCCATGCATATTAATGAGGGTGCACTGCCTCAACTCTGAGGCTAACACGGAGCATGCACGAGTGCAGGGGGCGTGTCGGACTGCCGAGCAGTCCAAAAATCAAAGCCCCTGTAAGTCTCTCAATCGGGAAATGTCAACTTACATGAGCGAGTCCACTCAAATGTGTACATATCCAACACTACACCCCCCCCTCATTCTAAACCCCTGTACAATTATAAAATGTAAAACTTTTATTTTTTTATTATTCCTGATATAGCTGCCCGTATTTGCAAGGGTTTGCCCATTGCTTAGCTACAGATGTTCATCGTGTGACACTGCTGCAGTCATTACACTTGGGTTATCCTGCCATCAGGCAGTTCCCTAGTCGGCCTGAGTTCCAAAGTCTTGGTCCAGCGTCGGTTGCTGTCGCTTCTTCCCTGATGTCAGTGTAGCAGGGGGATATAAGATGCAGCCGATACCATTTTCTTCAGTCTTTCTTGCCGCATGGTGCCCGAAGCAGAAGCAGTTCGCAAGTGCCGGTCGGCCGACTCCTGAGTTTTTCATATTGAATCCAGAACCAAAGTCTTCTAAAAAGCTAAGTACCCCATTGGGGAAACGTTTTCTTGCCTCAGACCGATGTCAGTAAAAGTTAATAATTGCATTTCTTGTGGGAAGCAAATACCTCATAACGATTTCCACTCCTACTGTATCCCATGCCTAGGCCCAGACCACAACGTCACTTGTTGTCAGTTTTGTGCTAGGTTTAACAAGCGCACTATTAAATGTCGGTTTGACTTTGCCTGACGTTATTTTGGCAGAAAATTTAATTACACTATACCATCAGAACTTCCAACGACCAGAATTCATAAAAAGCGCAAAGACAAGGACAGGCATCCGAGGCCCAAAACGGACGACGAGGCCTCTTCTAGGCCAGTCGCCGGCTCTCCGGTTTTCAGCGAGCCACCTACACAGCCCCTGACGACCGCTTCAATAGAACCACAGACCACCTCCGACTCCCACGTGGAGCTGGCTGGGCCTTTGGATGCTCCTGCAATTCAAATTACCAAGGAGGGAACCGAAGTAGCTGAACTATCCACAGCTACAGAGGGTGTTTTCAAACCCAGTTAACAATTAAACCCTCTGTAAAGTCTAAGCCTCCATTAAAAGCAAAGAAACAGACACAGCAATCTCCAGGGCAGGCTTCCATGCCTAAGAAACAAATGCTAAAAATGGCCGGAGACATAATCACCCTGATCAGAGTGTCCCAACCCCCTCCAGATAAAAGGCCCAGACAAGAAGCAGAATATGAATTTTCAGACCAGGTGTCCATTTCTTCTGACTCATCCTCAGACCTAGGGTATTCTTTACCCCCTTATGAGGATTCTGATGCTGAGGAATCCATTCCATCAGTCTCTCCGCCTGAGGACTACTCCTTTGGGGAGACTTTACATACCATGAGGGAGTATTTCCACTGGGAAGGCCAGGATTACTCAGAATCCAAGAAAAGACTCAGAGACTTCCTTTTATTGCCTCAACACAGACCCCTTGCTATTCCACCAGTGTTAGAAAAAAAGCCCTGTTGCTGACCCTGAAACTATTTCTCAGGGACCCAAAGGGATTAAGGCCTCATCAGCTAAAAACCCAGTCCCCTCTGAAGGAGATTCCAGAGCTTTAGACAGATGGGGTAAGAAAGTTTATACATCTGCAACCTTAGCCATGAGAGCCTTGAATTGCCAGTTTCACATGCTAAAATAACAGCAATTTTTAATGCCTCAGTTGAAACAAAAGATGCTACCAGATTCAGACCCTCCTAATTTGAAAGAAATGCAGGATTTATTGCATGCAGCTGAACAAGTGGAAAAACATACTTTGCAATGTGGTTTTGATTCCTTAGAGGCCTCCTGTAGAGCAGCAGTTACAGGCTCTGTCATTAGAAGGCATGCTTGGTTAAAAGAACATACACTACCAGATCATGTTAAGGCTAAATTACTGGATGCACCTTTGCAATGGGATGTGTTGTTTGGAGTTAAGGCAGAGGCGGTATTAAAAAAGATGGAAGATAAGGCAAAATCTATGCAAACGGTCAAAGATTTCTTACATGTACAACCTCCACGTTTTAGCAGAAATTGGCCAACAAATAAATTGGTCCTTTCCAGTCACAGACAGACCTCAAAGGGGCAGATATAGACGTCCAAGAGGTAGAGGTCAGACACAAGGCCCTTACAGACCTCAACAATGCGCTGCACCAGGCCAGAAAGAAGGGGAAGGCAGATCTCAACCTTATAAAAAAAAACAGTCTCAATGACTTCCCACTACAGCTACCAACCAGTTCTCTCTTGGCAGCCCCCTTAGGAGGAAAACTGGCTCTTTTCTGTCACAATTGGCATTGCATCACCAAGGACAAATGGGTTCTCAACATCATATCTCAAGGTTACAGGTTCCACTTCCACACTTTTCCAAGGTTAAAAGGAATGCCAAATCTGCCACCAAATCAATGGGCAGAGGCTCAAAAACAAATTACAGCACTCATGAACATGAGAGCTATTCAAAAGGTGCCACCACAAGAGCAAGGACAAGGATTTTACTCAAGACTCTTTCTGGTTCCCAGAAAGGACAAAGCCTGGAGACCCATTCTGGGCCTTTCTTCTCTGAACACTTACCTGGCTATTCCAAAATTCAAAATGTTGACACTGCAGCAGCTTCTTCCCATGCTGGGCAAGAAAGCTTGGCTCATGACTTTGGACCTCAAAGAGGCATACCTGCATGTCCCTATCAGACAAAACTGCAGAAGATACCTCAGATTTCTAGCAGGTTCAAAGCACTATCAATCTTCTGCACTGCCCTTTGGCTTATCTACTGCGCCCAGGGTCTTCACAAAGTGCCTGGCACCAGTAATTGCATTCTGCAGGCAAAAATGAATTCAAATTTACCCATACCTGGATGACTGCCTAATCCAAGCAGAGAGCAAGGACATTCTTCTAAAGCATCTGGCGTATGTAAAAAACTTATTAAGTTGCCTGGGGTACACAGTAAACAAAAAGAAATCAAAACTAGTGCCCTCACAACAGATAATATTCCTGGGTGCCAGCTTAAACACAACGGCCCAGATGGCTTATCTCATGCCAGACAAGCAAGGACAACTGACTCAGTATTTTCATTTAATGGCAACAAAGACCCAACTCCCTGCAAGAAAAATTCTGCAGGCCTTGGGCTACATGGCATCTTGCATACTACTAATTCCATCTGCCAGACTGCATATGAGGAAACTACAATGGCACCTAAAGAGTGTATGGTCTCAACACTTGTCAAAATTTGGAAACAGTTATACCACTAATTCCTTGCCTACAACAGGAGTTTCATTGGTGGGCTCAAGCTTGTCACCTCAACAAGGGACAGCCTTTTATTCAACCCACAGCCAGGCAGACACTGACAACAGATGCATCGGATTACGCCTGGGGAGCACATATGGCAGGAAAATGTATTCAGGGCAAGTGGCCCGCAGAACAAAGACATCTCCACATCAATCAAAAAGAGATGCTAGCCGTACAAAATGCAATTATATGTTTCAAGGACCTGCTGCATCCAGGACAACTACTACTAAGGACAGACAACACCACAGTTATGTGGTACATAAATAAGCAAGGGGGAACACACTCCTGCCCCCTCTGCAGACAAGCCATGAACTTGTAGAACACAGCTTTAAACTACCAAGTTCATCTGCAGGCACAATTCCTGCCAGGAGAGAAGAACACACTGGCAGACGACCTAAGCAGAAACATCATGGATCCTCACGAATGGCAATTGAGTCCACAAATATTCAGAATGATAGCCCAAAAATGGGGGAAACCATTCATAGATCTGTTTGCAACCCCAAATGAACTGCCAACTACAGAAATTCTGCACAAGGAGCTACCATCCACAAGCATGGAAATTGGATGCCCTCTCATTCAGATGGAAAAAACTACAAGTATATGCTTTCCCTCCTTTACCTCTCCTTCCAAAGGTACTCATAAAGCCAGGCAGGAAGAGCCAAAGATGATCCTGATTGCACCAGAATGGCCACACCAGCACTGGTACCCAATCTTAAAGAACTTAGCACAAGAACCACCCTGGATTTTGCCTCAAATCCCACAGCTGTTGACACAACACAACAATCAGATACTTCACAGCCAGCTAAAGACCTTAAATCTAGCTGCATGGAAAATTTCTTAACCAAGCAAGCATTGCCTCTCTCCAAAGCTGTTATGGATGTCATCCTGGAGGCCAGAAGGCCTAGCACCAGGAAAGCCTATTCGGATAAATGGAAGAGATTCTGTGCCTGGAATCAGGCACACAGCCTTGACCCTCTTGTACCAAACATTCCTCAGATACTTCAATACTTAACTGAGATGCTGGACAAGGGCCTCTCCTTCTCATCCATTAAAATTCACGCCTTAGCCATTTCTGCTCATTACAACATGGATCCACCCATTTTTTTCAAATCCTTTGTTCAAACAGTACCTCAGAGGGGCTAAAAACATGAGACCACCCTGTAGAGCACCTACACTAACTTGGGACCTCAACTTTGTTTTGGAGAAGCTAACTTTACCTCCTTTTGAGCCAGCTAACACAGCAGATTTAAAATACATCTCTTGGAAGACTGCTCTGCTACTGGCAATAACATCAGCAAGAAGAGTTTCAGAATTACAGGCACTAATGGCAGTGGACTCTTTCCTCATCTTCCACCAGGACAGGGTGTTTTTAAGAACTAACCCTACATTTATGCCAAAGGTAGTATCAAGTGTGGCTCTAAACCAAACTATTCATTTGCCAACTTTTTATCCAAAACCACAGAACAAAGGGGAGAGACTACTACATTCCTTGGACATTCACAGCCAGTTATGCTTCTACTTGGACAAAACCAAAGCTTTCAGAAAATCTGAGCAATTATTGGTAGCATACGCTGCAGGAGCACAGGGAAAAGCCATTTCAAAGCAGACTATCTCAAAATGGATAGCTCACTGTATACATTTCAGCTGTACCCACCATGGGAAACTTGTACCTAGCAGCATTAGATCTCACTCCACCAGGGCAACAGCCATGTCAACTGCCTACCTCAGGGGAGTGCCTACCAAGGATATTTTAGAAGCAGCAACATGGAGTTCTGTCCATACCTTCACCAAACATTACCATTTGCCCTTGTGTTCCAAATCCAGAGCTGGCTTTGCCACTGCTGTGCTGCAGGGCCTTATAGCCACCCCTAATGCCTTATAGATCCATCCTCCCTACCTCAGCTTTGGGATTCCACCCAAGTGTAATGACTGCAGCAGTGTCACACGATGAACATAGTACAGTTTTGTACCTACCATAAATGTAGATGTTCGAGTGTAGACACTACTGCAGTCCAGGTTACCCTCCCTCCTTCCTCTCTGACTTTCTGGTATGTACCTAGCTCTTTTACCCTCATTTCCTGAAGGGAGTATTTGCTAGTAATTAAAAATGGTTGTTTGTTTTTTCTATTATATATATTTTACTAGCAATTTGCAAGGTCTACCTATTTGGGTGCACCTGACATCTGGAGCAAGAAAAACTGAAGAAAATGGCGTCGGCTGCATCTTATATCCCCCTGCCGCACTGCCGTCAGGGAAGAAGTGACAGCAACCAACACCGGACCAAGACTTTGGTACTCAGGCCAACTGGGGACCGCCTGACGGCAGGATAACCCAAGTGTAATGACTGCAGCAGTGTCTACACTCGAACATCTACATTTATGGAAGGTACAAAACTGTACTTTAGCAGTTTAGACATCGAAGAGGATAATAAGAAACTTATATGCAAATTAAGCAAAATAGCGATAGCATAGTGGTAGAGCTTTCGTACAAATAGGAGGCATTCCTGGTTCAAGTCCCACCACTCCCCTTTCTATTTTCTGTTGGAAATCTGTATATAAAAATAATTCCTGACATTTATCATTTAAATTTTAGTAAAAAGCATTGAAATAGCCTATGTAGTAGTGAACAAATTTTATATATATATATATATATATATATATATATATATATATATATATATATATATATATATATATATATACATACATACATATGAAGGTGAAATGGATATGCGTACTGATGGATGCATAAGTAACGTATCTTAAGCAATGTGAAGCACTGCTAAGCAAAGTTTACCAGTATTAAGCATATTTAAATGTAATTGCTCGTAGCTGAGCACTGCATTAACTAGCGCAATAGCTTTGCGTGGAGCTGCGCATCATGCAAACTAGTGTAAACAGAACATGTTTGCTCGTAGCTGTGCACCGCGCGAACCAGCGCAACGTCAGTCAAAGTTGAGCAAAGTCGGTAAAACACAGCCACACCTCCTAGCCGGTCTGGCCAGTAGTAAAATAAAAAGCAATGACAGGCCTCGAACCCGGGATACTGTGCACCATAATCATAGTACTGAACCACTAAGCCATGACAGCTTTTCATAAGCATACACTTTCAACACACACATACATATCAATGGAAGTTTGCCCATTGCTAAGCAGGTGTGCCTTCAGCTGAGTTTTTTCAAAACTGGCCAATCACAAATAAGTGCGGGAAATGATGCATATTTAAGCTCCATAGGCGGGAATACTTGCCATAACTGGTTGTAGCTCCCATCTGCAGGCAGCAATGGCTATGCTGGAGAGGGCTCTCATTTCAAGCACAGCATTGGGGCATTGAGGAGTCAAAAGTAATGGTTTGGCTCCTTGTCCATAATCATGAGGATAGACTCCTGCGGGGCCAGTACCAGGGCATCCAATACAAAGCAGAAGCCTGGGACTGTCTAGCTCATGAACTCACCAGTGCCACAGGTGTCCCTCGGACTGGTGAGCAGGTCAGACACCACCACTCAGACCTAAAGAGACGCAAGGTGCATCAACTGGACCGTTGGATCCAGGAGGCCCATGGGATGGAAAATGCCACCCTACTGAGTAAGTAGCCATGGAATTAAGTATGTAAGAATTGCTATTCTAGTGTATACTATGGATAGGTATGTCTCAATATCACTTCATTTACTTCACAGCTGCAGGTGACCAAGCTGCGAATCAGCAAGCCTATGCAGATAGGCTGCTAAGGCTGCTCCACCAGGCAGGTTAGTAATTATTCTGCTTGTACTGTTATGTAAAATAAATGAGAGAGCCTGAAAAAAGTGTTTTAACACAATAAATAAAGGTATAATAATTCTCTAATAATTATTCTGCATGTACTGTTATATAAAATAAATGAGAGAGCCTCTAGAAAAGTGTTTTAAGTCTTTAATAAAGGCATAATTCCTGGAGTGTGTCTGTGTCATTTTCTTTGATATATTGTTGTACTCTTGCATTATAGAAATAGTACTGTTGTATTAAGTGCTGTTAACACACAGTTGGGTAGGCCCATATAAAGTGGATGAAGGGAGTGCCAGTAGCTTTTAAGTATATTTACAGTCCTCAACTGTTGGTTCATGCCCAGCATGTACAGGTTAATCTGGCACATGAGTAGCTTGGTATTGTGTTCCCCAAAAATGTCATTGTGCTGGCAGAAATGTAGGGAGCTGTTAACATATAACTGATAATTTCACCTAAACATATCTAGATAAGTATAGGAAAGTAGAGCTGTCAGTGTACCATCTCAGCAATAGTGTGTCTGAGCAACTCACAAAATATGTAGCAGTAACATCTGCATCCTGGACAGTTTGTATGTCAGATACAGCCCATGTATATAAAGATCTAGCAAAACCCTTTTCACAATTTAAGGACAATTGGGTGGTGTAATAATACATGTAGGGGACATATAACTGCAGTTAATAGGAATGTAGTGTAAACCAGAAGGATGTATTAGTTGTTAATGGAGCTATCATTTTCCACCCTACTGTATGTGCATAAAAAATGCAATTGCACACCTCAATGGGTATGTCTAATCTCAAAACATTTGTTGGGACATATGTCCTATTGGTTTATACATATCTGCATTTATTTTGATGCATGTGCCCTGTTCAAATACCACAATATTGGTGGCCTGTTGCCATCAATTAAACCTGCATGCTGTTCTAATGTCCACTGTTCTTCTATATATGCATGTGTCATGCTTGCTGTTCAACTGTTGGAACTCTGATGTGTTGGGTTAATGGGAATACTTCTGCATGCTGTTATAACTAATTGGGAATGCTGTTGACTGTTACTAACCCATATTTTCATTAAATCCTCCTAAACATAGAACATATGGGAAGGCCGGTCCCAGCGGACCCACCTGTCCCACCTCAGCTGGTGATGGCACCTGGCACCAGCATGCCCGGTGCCCAGCCTGGGACCTCCTCCTCCATTGGCCCTGTGCCACCTTTGGGTGGAAGTGCTGCAGGGGATGGGGCTCATCCCCCCTGTGCAAGCGTGGGTGGAGGAGGGCCAACTATCACCCTCCACACGGTCCGGGCTGTGGTGCGTAGGGAGATCGAGTGTTCTGTCACTGATCCTCTACGCCAGCTTGAGGCACGAGGGGCATGACTCACTAGTGAGCCTGCCTCTCCTATGCAGCCCCCAGCACAGCCACCATCTGGGCTGTGAAGGTGCAGTGGTGACTGCCCATGGGTGGGGATCTCAGTCCCACTGTTGCTATCTGTGGGCTCATGGGCTTGCAATTTCCAAGCATCCTTCCCTGTCAATGGTGTTCACCCACCACATGTGTCATATTCCGCCCCTGTTTGCATCTTGTTTGTCTTGTCTGTTTACCTCCCCAACCTACCTCCCCCAATATACCTACTTCCCCCTACCCCACATTCCACTCTCACCTGAAAAAAAAAAAAAGGGCAATCTGCTCCCAAAAATAATTACGCCCCATACATAGCTGTCCATTTTGCATACATGTCCGCTGGACACATAAACTGATATTTAATTGGCAGTACAACATACTTTGTTGTTCTTACCCCTCTCACAGGAGTTGAAGGTTTCATATTTCCCTCCAAATTTATTGCATATGCACAGCTGTTGCTGTTAAAGAAATGGGTAGCTATGGACCTTCCCTACACCCGTCCTGCACATCCTGAGCTGTTTTCCCTACTGTCTTTCCCTCTTTGTGCCCCTTTTTCACAACTTTCCTATCTCCCCATTTTCTTTTCTTTCAAAGAAATGAGCGTGGGGGTTAGCGGGAGTAAGCACTATTAAGCAGTAGTTAGTGGGTTTGCGCGAGTGTGTGCCTGTGTGCGCTTAGCTAAGCATTGCTAAGCATCACGCAAACCTGCTTACAACTGCTTAAAAGTGCCTTAGGCACTCTGTATGTCAGGGCCCTTGTTCTGCTCAGCAGCAAAATAAAACACCTCTGTCAGTCTCGAACCCCGGACCTTGTACATACTAGACTGCATGAAGCACCACTAATCCACACAACAAGTTGGTGCTGATATAAATATATCATGCATCAGAATGAGTGAATGTAAAGGAAAAATAGGAATGCCATAACACAAATCTTGTTCTGTGGATCTTTACCAGCAGTTGTTGTGGAATTGCATTACATGACTGTGATAAGAGAAGCAGCCATTCTAGCAGGAAATAATGTTACAGCAGCACTTTACAATCCCCACACAGTATCATAGCAAGACAAACACTGACATGTCGGATTAGGGCAGAGGCCATACTTCCCAACTGTGACTAATTTTTAGGGATGTCCCTGATTTTGAAACAAATGTTAGCTGTGTCCCTCTGAATCCCTCTGAAAAGTACTGACGTTAGGCAGAAAGGTAGGGAATTACACTTAATGAATAATGACAATAAGTAAGAGTTAGACACTGCTTGTACTTCAGAAAAGGTGTATTAATCCATATGCTCTGGTTCTCTCAAAGTCTCAACTTAATGTCTCTAATATTTTAAAGGTGTACCTCACTTTTACCTACTTTTCCCTGAGTCTGTTCAAATATGTACCTGAGTGTTTGAGAGGCCTGGCAGAGGCAGAAACACACAGGCATATCAGCTTTTCTGCTGTTACACACTGTGCAAATAGCTTTGGAAGGAGTTCCAGAAGCATACCCTTATGTAGGAGTACAACACTGAAATACCAAAGGATGTAGCCATGTACTGGTAGCAACCAACTGTGACAATGCCATTGTTCCAGTGCTGAAAAGACCAATGTGGTGCACAGACAAAGAATAATAGGCTAACCTCTGGCTACCATCTGGAGAGGTCTACAGTTGGGAGCTACGCAGACAGACTACTTGCCTTGATAAACTAACAGATACACAGCAACCCTGTAAGTCCAGCAAGATAAAATTCACACAATAATACATAATGCTCTCTGTACTTCTGCACCCCTACCCAAATGTACAATATGCCTGTGTGTTCAGGGTCTACCAAGGATATAGGTAGGCATACTCAGTACTGAAATTTGTCCAGTTTTCTTGAGCAGCCTGTGCTAATGTCAACATTAAAAAAGCACAAACTGTTCAGAAGTGAGTAAATTAATATTCACGGTATAGCAGTTCACAAACAGTTCATGTGCCAAAATAATAAATCTCAATAACTAATTTTGTATGGCAGTTAATTGTATAATTAGAAAATAAAGTACATACTCCCATGTACCTTGTGTTAGCATTTGGAGGGGTGAGTACAATTCTACACTGACAAGTGTGTACTGGAAGCAGCAACATTCAGATCTGAGTACAGCATTCAAATCACTGGCTACACCCCTGGCTTCAGATATAAGAACTATACCAACCTTCTGACTTAAACAACGATGTCCACAGCAAACAGGCATGATCCCCATTTTGGAAAGCTGAAAGGGCTATGCCTACCTGAGTTAGCAATTTATAGCATTGGGTTGCTATGACAGTGATTACTTCAATTACCACACAGCAGGCTGCATGCAATTAGCAAATGGTGGCCACCAATTGGTGCAGAGGCCATCACATGCACATGTGCAAATACCTATAAAAGCAGGCTGTAATTGCTGCCCACAAACTCAATCACTCTATTGCAGAGACTGAGAGAGAGAGAGAGAGAGACAGTGAAAAGCAAAAGGAAAACGGAAAATAAATAATACCAACTCATACAAAGGAAAGGTATGTAACAGATATGTATTTACTGGCATGCAGTAGATGTTTTGAAGAGTACTCTACATAATGTGAACCATTCATATGTGGCAGCAGTACGTATCTATGCACAGATGTCCTGCTTAACTACTGCCATGGACAATTCAGTGTGTAGCTGTGTGCAGTGGGACATAACTGTGAATTGTGTAGCTCAGCATTAAATGTCAAACATCTGATCCATGCTATCTGTGTTCTGTACAGTAGTGTGGACAATGGCTGTTTGGGGAATTAGTGCAAACATTTATATAAACATGGTTGTGACAGAGTAACACATGCATGATAATCATATTAAAGTTTAGCTTAGCATTGGCAACTGCTGTACCAGGCTAGTATGCCAATCTAGCATTTGTAGCTATATATACCCCCTCTAATGTTACTGTGTGTTCACATGTGACACCTGTTCATGTTGCAGCAAGGCCCAACAGTTCAGCTGTGAGGTCCAGGGACTTACAACAGTGTGGACCTTGTGTGTGTATGGCACACACACATACAGAGAGATATATATGTGTCATATATATTAACATCTGTATAGGTGCATAAAGCAAGGGACATATTGCAACTGTTTGTGAAGGGTGGACATATATATGTTGGTGAAGGTTGTTATGTGCATATTTGTATGTAGGTTTTAGTGTGTGACAAACAAGACAGCATACAGTGCTGGTATATGACATGTGGTGGTTAAACACTGTGTGTGTTTTGTTCAGTTTGCAGTGTTGCAGCCAGTGAGGCCTGCTAAAGCTACCTGGGCTGAGAACACTTTCAATGTATTTCCCACAAGACTGTGAGATATTATTACATTACTGTATACCTCACATCCTTTGTATAATTGATATTCCCACCATGAAAGGTGGACTGTATATGTGCCTATATGTATATGTATATGTACACCAATGGCTGTGTGTATATATATATATATATATATATATATATATATATATATATATATATATATATATAGAGAGAGAGAGAGAGAGCAAAAGAGTCATATTTAGTCATACACACCCACATCTACTTGTTGCAATAGATTCTATGTAAAGTTGACTGAGTGTGATGGTCAATGTGTTGGTGAATGTGTCAAAGATGTGTATTTGTGGGATAGCTTAGTGGGAAAATGTTTCTGTCATGGTATTATGTGTCCTTGCTTTGATCCCAGCAAAAGCTGTGTATGGTGTTGCTAGGCAGATAAAGCACTATGGCATACAGTCTGAAGTAGTCCCTTGGTGTTAACTGGGGTGTGTCATTGGAGGCTAAAGCACTACATGTATGCTTATTAATTGGTACTGATGTTGAATCCAAATCCTGTATGAACTGTAGTACTACCTGAAGCTGTAGGCCTAAACAGCAAAGTATGGTGTATGTCCACATTGCTTGGAACCACTGTTTTGTGTGGTCCCTGTAGTCTTCACAGATTACGTTCCTCAGGCTTAAGGTTTTGTAAGTACTGACACACAGTACTGTATGGTACACACATAAAGCTTATCTGGGTTACCATACCTTTGTGTCTTGTAATTATGTCTGATGTGTGTGTGGGTATGCCTGTAACATGTCCTCTGTCATATGTGTGTTACAAGATATAACTGCATATCTAGCAGCATTTATAGTTTACTACAGCAGTATGCCACCTATATTCACAATTGTGCACATATTTTGGCCACGGGTTTGCCATCAACAAGTTGTGTGGTATAATGGTAATACTGTAACTGGACTTTACAAACATTGCGATGGATGACATATTTCTTTATGCATTCGCTTGATCTATACCTTCTGTGACTAGGTGGTGCATTGTGTCGCATACAGTGTGCCATGTACTGTTGTATAGTCCTATATAGTGATTTTATTGTGTTGCTGTGCAGAGCATGGTTTAATATATAGAGCGTGCCAGGCACTTTCAAGCAGTTGTGGGGTGAGCACTGATAAGTGGTATTGATAGTGTTTAATCTCAGTCAGCTAATAGGTTGCTATACATGACAGTTCAGTGATATCTGTACTGTATAATGTTAATTGTGCCATATGACTTGCTCAGACATATTTTTTCTTTGTCTTCCAGGAATCATGGCCCACCATCGTAATCCTAGCTACAGTAGTGCTGAGGATGACATTATTACCAGCTGTCTGATTCAGCACTACAGCCTACCATTCTCGAGAACCAGCCAAGACCAGCATGAGTGTACTGCACTGTGGCAAGATGTTGTCCAGAGGGTAAATGACTTAGGCATGCATAACTAGACATATGAGCAGCTACGCCATCACTGCAGTGATTTACTTAGACATGTCCAGCAGCATGCTTCTGATGTCTGTAGACAACAGCTTGCAACAGGTGGTGGGATTAACATCCATCCCCCCCCCTCACCAGAGTGGAGGAGCTGCTCCTGAGCCTGGTGGCACCTGCCCAACAACAACAACAGCAGGCATTTACCTTGATAGAGGTTGGAGCCACCCAGCAAGAACACATGGAGCATGCAGGTAACATGGCATATCTGTAGACTACTATTACCTCTATTGGTAGATCATGCATATGTGAGATGTGTACTGTGTAGTTAGAAGATGTGGAGCCTGTTGTTGTGCAATACTGATCATTTGAAACATAATCTGTAGGCCTGTGAATGTAGACTGTTGTACTACAACCCACAGTAGCAATGCCACAGTTGTCGCCACTGACAAACTGTCTCATATTCATGTAGGTCCCTCTGGTGTGACAGCAAGGCAGCGGACACATGCTGGTGAGTGTGTTCTACATTTATTATTGCAAATAAAAAGTGCATGTCATAGTTAAGGTGTAGGCCATGTACACATGTAACACACCTACGCATAATGCATGCTGTGCATGTTTGCTGTGAGACTACGCACATCTCAGTAATGTGATTAGCTGCCTCAAACACATGCAATACACAGAATATCTCAAACAAATGTGGCTACACTGTAGTGACCATTGGATAGGCAGAGTTGATACGCATGCACATAACATACACAACTATGTCATACACAGAACATGTTAACATGCTACACATGAAGTATTCACAAACCCTGTGTAAAGTCACACTCCAGTATCCCAAATGTCATCCACACAGCACACATAATATACCTGAGGGGTAGAGGCCTATCATGGGGCAGTGAAACACTCTGCAACACACAACACATTAATGTTAGGCAATGCTCCTTATTGGTCTCCTTATAAACCCATGTAACAACTGGCTGTGAAATGGTGAATATAGGCATGGTAGTGCAGTTCTGGTACAGCATGATAGGTGCTGGTTTGGGACACGTTTGTAGCCTTGAGTGACCACATGATGCTTCATGATGATGGCTTATGGTAGTACACCCCATCCAGTTATTGTAACCACAGTACTACACATAGCTTTCATTGTTATACACCTCAATGTTGTGTGTGTGTGCAAACATATGCACCTATAAACAATATGCATACCAATCACCATTTGCACAACCGACACATATATGTCTTGTAATGCTATTGAGTGGCTAGGTCATATGACACACATTGGATATGTGTGATGTTTAAATATGCAGTTGTGTTTTAGCATGCCATATCATGGATGACACTGGCATATCCACAATATGATCTACACTCACCATAACTGCTGTAAATTGGCAATGTGGACCAATGGTATTCCATCAGTTATACATGCACCACTGATCTTGTGTGTATACACATCATGCATGAGCTAAAACTGTGTCCACAATTATTTGCTAAAGACACAGAGTCTCTAATCAGAATTGGATATCTATGTGACACACAGATACACATTCAGCCATGGTATGTATACCTGTGAGTGATGGTGCACAGTACATTAAAGAGTTTTTAATACTTGCACAGCAATGTTGTGTCCATGTATACATTGCATTCCAGGGGAAGGCCAATCACCAAACAACAAACACATGCATCAAAGCCATGTATACTCTTAGTAACAAGGACTGTCTACACTTGCACTACATGCTGTTGAGCAACACATGTCCTGCATGCTGACATGTGTGATATGACTGTTTGGCTTGTGATACTGTACCCCACTATCAACTGCTATTGAGTATGTTCTGAGATTGCTGGTGGTGTGTGTGTGTGTGTGTGTGTGTGTGTGTGTGTGTGTGTGTGTGTGTGTGTGTGTGTGTGTGTGTGTGTGTGTGTGTGTCTGCTTTAGTGAGGAGTGTATTTGTGTGCATGTGTGCATGTGTTCATGTGTTCTGACATCATGTATAGGTCTTAAAGTGTGTTTCTTGTTTTACTCTCACAGGTGCTGAGGTTGGGCTGGTTCAGTGCAGCAGGGAACCTGATGTCACTGACACAAATTGTGATAATAAGGATAGGTGTGTTGAGGCATAGGCATGTTTGTCAGGGTCTGTTGTTGGGCCACCAATTGACAGTACACAAGTCTCCACCCCATCCATGCACACAGTCATACTGCCTGTACATCCATCATCACCAATGCCCTTAGCAAAGGGACAGTGTACAGTCGGCAATGGCCAGGACAGTGTGGTATCTATGGCACATGCATCAGGACACAGCAGCCATAGCCAGATGTCTGGAACAGTACCACATAGGCAGATATCCAGGGGTTCTTGTCAGAGCACTGCTGGTCATCATGCCCCTGGCAGACGTGCAACAACTCTTACAACCACACGCATGTTCCAGGCTGTCATGGAGGCACAGGCATGTATGGAGCGGTCCATCAGACAGGGACTAAGGGCACAGAGGGCTCATAACACCTCTTTAAATGACAGTATCCGTGACCTAGCAGGTGCCATCCATAATTACACTAAGGTCATTGATAAACGTTGGGGTGAGACATTAGATGTCCTCCACAATGTCATGTCCATGTGCCAGGACAGTGCAGGACAGTTGAGACATGGATGTGGATGTATGCCAGCAATATCATCAGCTGGCAGTCGCCGTGGATGCCCATCAGGTCATAGCCACTCCCGTAGTGCTAGTACCAGCCCCAGCAATGTAGGGGTGGGCTGTCCATAGACCATCCTAGAAGACCACGTGCACATGGCTCTGGCCAGTCCCAGCAGGGACCTGGATCCAGTGTACATATGTCAACCTCTGAGGATAGTACCCAGTCTGGATTAGTACCTGATACTGTCTGTAGAACCCCTGCCAGGCACAGGTCCCATATCTGTGGCCAGATACGGTGATCTGTAAAGCCTGCCTGGTACAGTCTGTAGCTGTCCCACAAATCCCCGTATATGGCAGCCACATGGTGGAACTGTGTCCATGCAGACACACACACATAAACCAGACACCTAGCGCAAACACATACCCGCACACAATACATCCACATTGGCCCATAACAGTTTTCTTGGCCCTCACACACACACTCACACACACGTCGATTGTATGGCTCAATGTAGGCCTCTGGCAAACCAACAGCACACCCTGTGCATATGATGAAACGTGCCACCTCCTGTCATCTGTAACATTGATGCAGGAACAGGCTAACATGGTGCTGATGCACAGGGTGACTTTATAACAGAATAGCAATGTTAGCATGTTGTCAGCAGTAAAGTGTAATGATATCCTTGAAGGTGTAGCTGAGCAGGCATGATGCATTAAAGCAATAATTATCAATGTAGTATTGTTTACACTAGTGTTTATTCTAATTGTGTATTGTCTGCCCATGTGCCACTTGGTTGATGTGTGTAGTTTTGTCAGCATGTGTTAGAGAGTGGACAGTAAGTGTGGGATGTGTGCAGTACAGATTTGCAGGTGTACATTTGTGAACATGGTTGAGGTGCACTGTCTGCATGTACATGCATATTGGACACATGGGCAGGGTGACATGCCCTGTATTAGACAGTGTGAACACTCCATAGTTTCTATTGGTGGCCAGTATGCATTGTACTACACACATTTTGGAACTTGAGTACACGTGTGTGTATGACATGGTTTGACACTGTGCTGTGGGTGATACTGGTCATTGGTTTGCATTCTGGTAGTATACATAACCTCAACAGCCTGTTCATAAACAATTGTTAGATGATGTCTTGACAACTGACACACAGATGTAGGACACACAGTAACATTTTCAGCCTTCAAGCACTATTCTATGCCAGTAACCAGTGGTATTCACCTGCACTCAGTCCTGGGACCACTCCCATTTGGCATATAGCTTTCTTAGGTACAAGCAAACACAGTAGGGATATGTCTGGCCATGTTTGGCAATGCATGCTGTGGGCTATAATGCATTCTCCAGATGACACACACATCCTTCAAAAGGGTATCATACAGACAGATACCTGGTGTCAAACCCATACTGTAAAGCTATAAGCCAAATAAAGCATAGTCATCCACTTTTACAAAACATAGTATCCCCAGAATACCACATAGGTAGTAGCCCCCAAAATGTTGAACAGATATCGATGTATACATAGAGCCATGTGTTACATCATCTCTCCTTTGATAATCACATTTCCAAAGGGTTTTGGAAATCCCTCTGTGGATCACATAAGCAATAAGGAGTCTGCATGCATATCCACAAAGGTTGTTGCACACCTATAATAAATAGCCATCTTTGACAGACTTTGCTGCTTTTGAACAGGTTTCAAATATACCTCAGGAATAAACCCTCACTCACACTATTCAATAGAAACTGTAATGAGTGTATGTGAAATGGATGATGTAGGCCAGGGATCACTGCAGTGGCTGGGCTTGTCACAAGGATACAGATGTGACCTAAGGTCTGGAAAGTGGCAACACACTCTGGCAAAGATAACAGATGTGTTCATGGAGAAAGCAGGGTTCCCACCTATGAAATACTTGAGGTCACATGTATGTATATGTATTTGCCACACAGCTACCTGAAAGATGGTGACATCATCAGACTTGACAAAGAAGAGTATACCACTTTTAAGGTGTTTCAGTAGTCTTCAAAAAGGTTGCTCCTCTCCCAGGAGACACACACATACACTCTCATACAGTTGGCAAGTGTAGGATTCAAACCCCTACCTAACTACTTTATGATACTAGAGAAGTATCTAAACCAGACTAACCCCTCACTTCCTCAATCTCTATATCAATAATGGAGTACCTAAGGTATAAAAAGCTATGCTCATTCTCTGAGACTATCATTAATAAGGTGTTTTCTAAATGTTAATGCATATATTCGTATGTTTTTCTTTCCTCTTATGTACTAATTATCAAAAGAAGTGATATGTAGTCTGTTTAATATGAATGTAACTTACTGTCAATGTGGAGCTTTTCTCCCCAGGCCTCCGCTGAAAATGGACATGCATCCAGTCGGACTATCCCGGTCAACAAATGTAAAATAAAATAAATAATAAATAAATAAATAAATAAATAAATACACATTAACACGACACGTTATACACATTACTGGGAGTTCTCCATTCCACAGGTGTATTTGTAGGATGGTGACATCATCAGACTTGACAAAGTTGAGTATACCACTTTTAAGGTGTTTCAGTAGTCTTCAAAAAGGTTGTTCTTCTCCAAGGACACACACACACTCTCATACCAGTGGCAAGTGCAGGATTCAAACCCCTACCTATTTGCTTTATGATACTAGAGGAGTACGCATTAACACAATGCACTATACACATTACTAGGAGCTCTTTATTCCACAGGTATATTTGTAGGATGGTGACATCATCAGACTTGACAAAGATGAGTATACAACTTTTAAGGTGTTTCAGTAGTCTTCAAAAAGGTTGCTTTTCTCCAAAGAGACACACACATACACACACTCTCATAGAGTTGACAGGTGCAGGATTCACACCCCTACCTAACTACTTTATGATATTAGAGGAGTGTGCATTAACACGATGCACTATACACATTACTGGAAGCTCTCTCTTCCACAGGTATATTTGTAGGATGGTGACATCATCAGACTTGACAACAATGAGTATACCACTTTTAAGGTGTTTCAGTAGTCTTAAAAAAGGTTGCTTTTCTTCAAGGTGACACACTCTCATACAGTTGGCAAGTGCAGGATTCAAAACCCTGCTTAACTACTTTATGATACTAGAGGAGTACACATTAACACAACATGCTATACACATTACTGGCAATTTTCCATTCCACAGGTATATTTGTAGGATGGTGACATCATCAGACTTGACAAAGATGAGTATACCACTTTTAAGGTGTTTCAGTAGTCTTCAAAAAGGTTGCTCCTCTCCAAGAAGACATTCACAGACACACTCTCATGCAATTGGCAAGTGCAGGATTCAAACCCCTATCTAACTACTTTATGATACTAGAAGAGTATGCATTAACACAACACACTATACACATTACTGGGATATCTTCTTTCCACAGGTATATTTGTAGGATGGTGACATCATCAGACTTGACAAAAATAAGTATACCACTTTTAAGGTGTTTTAGTAGTCTCCAAAAAGGTTGCTCCTCTCCAAGGAGACACACACACACACTCTCATACAGTTGTCAAGTGCAGGATTCAAACCCCTACCTAACTACTTTATGATACTACAGCAGTACACATTTACACAACATGCTATACACATTACTGGGAGGTTTCTTTTCCACAGGTATATTTGTAGGATGGTGACATCATCAGACTAGACAAAGTGGGTTACATTAGGTGGGCTACATAGAAGGAATTTCTAAACACTTTGGCAATGTGATCATCAAAGGAGAGTTTACTATCTACCTGGGTCCCCAGGTCCATAATTACATTCTCCATACATACTGGATTACCACCTATGTGGTAATTTGTGTGCACTTTGTTTTATCCAAAGGGGATGACTATGCATTTTTTGGCAGTCTGCTTGAGGGCATTGTTTTGACACCAGGTATCTGTCTCTGTAAGACCCTTCTGGAGGATGTCTATGTCAGCCGTAGAGTCGATTATGGACCACAGTTAGCAGTCATCTGCAAACTTGTTCAGCCATACTCCTCCTGTGCTTGCCTCTACCTCTGAGCAGTATCTACTGAACAGGTGGGGTCCCAGGACCAAGACCTGTGGGATGCCATTTGTGTCTGGTTTAGAGTCAGACATGGCACCCGCAACTCTGAACATATGTGTTTGATCTGTGAGCCAGATGGCCACCCATCCTGTGACATAGGTGTTAATGTTCAAGCTGGTAAGCTTGTTCATGATGCCAGATTGGGGAATGGTGTCAAAGGCCTTAGTGAGGTCCAGGTGGGCTGTGTGGACTACTTTCACCTCCATCTATGTCCTTGGTAACTGTTTCAAAGAAGTCAACTATGTTTAAGAGGCAGGATCTGCCTTTAACAAAGCCAAGTTGGGTAGAGTCCAGTGTCTGGAGGTTCCCAATGTCTCTGTTTATGGGTTCCATGATAATTTGCTCCATAGCTTTGCAGACCAGGCTGAGTAGGCCTATAGGGCAATAGTTTCCAGGTTCTGTTGTGGCACCACCTTTGTGGAGCTGGATGACTGTTGCTGTATGCCATTCTTTGGGTACATAGCCTGTGGTAAGGTTGAGTCTGGACAGTAAATGTAGGTGAGGGTGTAGTTCCTTTTGGGGCTGGTGTAAGATGCAGCCTGGGACACCATCCAGTCCCATTGATGCTGTGTTCTTAGCTTTGGAGAGGGCTGTTTTTACCTACATGTCCATGAAGTCTGTGGCTCTGCATTTTTCTGGGATGGACACAGGCCCTTTTGGGGGTGATGGGGGGGAGGTGTTTGCACTGAACTTGTCCACCAGGATGTGGGCAATGTCAGTTGGTGTATTTTTTGCCATTTTGCAGTAGCTGACAGCATATTTGAGAGTTGTCATCTAAATGTTTGGTATAGCTAACAAAGGCTTTGTGGTTGTTATTCTTACATTCCTTGGCAATTTGTCTTTAGAAACTCACCTTGGATTATTTTATGAGTGATCATTGTGTCTTCCTAATAATGATCAGTGATGCCTTTCCTTTTGTGAAGTTTGCTCTATCATGTGTTCGTTTCCTCCTTCTGTTGTATAGCTTATTTATGGGCAACAACCACCAGATCGGTTTCTTATTTTTGGAGGAGTGCATCTTGGTTTTATTTGGGATGTCTCGATCCATGCATCCCTGTAGATGCTCATAGAATGCACTTGTAAATTATTCTGCAGATTGTATAGCATTATCCTATAGCAATTGGGCTTTAGTACTTTCCACTTTGGTCTTGAGAAGTGTGCAGTTTGCTTTTGAAAATTTCTTCACAGTGGTTTCCTTGACTGGGGGGGGGTGTGGATGTCCAGTGTGATTACTTTATGATCTGATATTACCAGTGAGGGGTTTATCTCTGTTGTGGAACACTGGTACCCCATGTTGGTGATGATCAGGTCCAGTATGTTGTCACCTCTAGTGGGTGTGGTGACTAGCTGTTCAAGGGGATTTGAGTTTTTAAACTCTAGGAAGCATTGGGCAAAGGACGTTGTACATGAGTAATTTTCCCAGTCAATGTTTGGGTAGTTGTAATCTCCTCATATAATGGTGTTTGGTAGGACCTTTATATTTTCCACTGTTCTCAGGAATACTGAGTGAGGTTCCTGAGACAAGGTAGGTGATCTGTAGCAGGCTACAATCTGATAAGCAGCTTTGCCCAATGTTAGTTGCACTTGCATGGTCTCCAAGGCCTCATGCTGTGCCACTAACCTGAATGTGTGGGTATCCATAAGGTAAATGGATACACCCCTTCCTTTTGTATTTCACTCTGGGTTTTGGGGCCGAAGATCAGAGGGATTGTGAGTGTTTTACGTGGAGCATGTCCAACAGCTCTGTGTTTGACATAGCTTTGTATGTTAGGCAGAGATCTCCTCTGAGTAGGCGATATGTGAGACAGTACAGCTGGAGCATTTTGAGACGGTCTGTGTATGGCATGTATTTCAGGCCACTAATGCTCTTTGTGAGGTATTTCTGCAGGATTTCCAGTTGTTGTAGATGTCTTGTGAGGTACATAGCAAAAGGGGCGTTGTACTCTATTAGGGATCTAGTGAGCGATGAGTAGAGGGGAACAATGTCCTCTTCTATTCTGCATGAGACACCTTTTGTGATGAGGTGTGCCATGTAGAAGGATTTCCTGACTACTGTGGGGATGTGATTATCACAGGTGCGTCTACTGTCCACCTTGACCCAAGGTCTCTTATCACACTTTCAGTGTTAAGTATACTACCGCCTATGTTGTAGTTCATGGCTACAGAGCTTTTACCAAAGGGGATGACAATACACTTTTTGGCTTTGAGATTGAGGCCATGGCTTTGACACCAGGCATCTGTCTCAGTGAGGCCCTTTTGTAGGATGTCCACATCTTTAGTAGTTTCAATTATGGCTCCTAGTTTGCAGTCATCTGGAAACTTCATTAGCCACAGACCTTCCATGTTAAAGTTTACTTCAGGGAAGTAGATACCAAACAGGACAGGACCCAGGACTGAACCCTGTGGTACTGCACTTGTCACTGGTCCAAAGTCGTACTTGGAGTCTACTACTTTCACAGTGTGTGTTCTGTCAGTGAGCCAGTTGGCAACCCATTTTGTGACATAGCAATTTATACCTAGTTTAGTGGGTTTATCTATAATTCCAGAGTGGGGGATGGTGTTGAAAATCGTGGCAAGATCTACATAGGCTGTGTGAACCACCTTACCTTGTCTACGGTTCTGGTGACTGCTTCAATGATGTCTATCAGGTTTAGGAGACATGATCTGCATTTTACAAACCCAACATGGTTGTGGTCCAGAGTTTGGAGATTACCAATGTCTTTTTTTATAAGTTATATGATGATACATTCCATGGCCTTGCAGAGCAGGCTCATCAGGCTAATGGGGCACTAGTTCCTGGGGTCCGTGGTGTCTCCACCCTTGTGTAGTGGGATAACCGTCACTGTGCGCCATTCAGCAGACACAAAGCCTGAGGTGAGGCTATGACTGAACATGGTACGTCAGTGTGGTGCCTGTTCGTTCTGTAGTTTGTGTAGAACACAGCCTGGGAAGTTATCTGGTCCCATGGATGCTGTGTTCCTGGCTTTGGAGAGTGTTTTTTACCTGTGCACTGTGATGACAGCAACTTTGCAGTCTTCTGTTATAGAGATGTGCTCTTTCATGGGTGAGAGGGGGGTAAAGTTAGCACTGATCCTATCTGCCAGGATGTTGGCAATATCAGTTGGGTCTGTATATTTAGTGCCATTGTGCTGTAACTCAGAGCAGATCTGAGTGTTGCCATTGAGATTCTTGACATAGCTATAGAATGCTTTGTGGTTGTCTTTAGAATCAGTGTTGATTTTGTTTTCATAACTAGCTTTGGAGGATTTTATCAGGGATCACAGCTTCTTACTGATGTTGACCATGGAGCTTCTCCATTCATGGGATTTTACCCTCTTTTGCAAACAGTTTCTTCCTTCTGTTGTGCAGTTTGTTTATGGCAGGGGAACACCAGATTGGCTTCCTTTTCTTGGAGGATAGCATCTTGGTTCTGTTTGGGATAGCACGATGCATGCAGTCATGTAAGTGCTTATAAAGTGCAATTGGGAAGGATTCAGTAGTCGTAACTGTATTGTCCATCTGCATGGGTGTCCTGCAGTTCAGCACTTCTGTCTTAAGAAGCATGAAGTTGGCTTTGGAGACATTTTTAACATGGTTTCCTTAATGGGGGTGTGGGTCCAGAATGTGGATATGTAGGGTAATTAGCTTATGGTCAGATGGGACCAATGAGGCACTGACTTCAGGTGTGGAACACTGGTCACGCAGGACAAACCAAACCCCATAACCAACACAAATAACCACAAAGTGAGCTAAATGCTACTCATTGCCAGAAGTCTCAGCATCCAGATGCACACACTCGAGGCACTTCTCATTATGGAGAATATTGATATCTGTGCAGTAACAGAAACCTAGTTCAAGGCTCCAGACAACACACCAGCACTACCAGGATACTACTCATTCCATACCTTCCAGCATCAGAACCTGAATCACAGCACATAGGGTAAGGCTGTGTCCATATTCATCAAGGATACCTACACCTCTCTCTACATGCTCTCTACAGGATATGTACCCATAAAATGTTGCACAGCAACATTCATCACACTCCACAGGGGTGGGGCCACAAAAACCCCTTGGCATTCATGCTCTATGAGCCTGACGAGTGTGTTCTGCAAGGCAATGGAGCCAATCATAATGGAAGTCAACAATACAGAGATTGGGAACCTTCACACAGTTAAGCACACCCAGTTTGGCTTCGTCAAATGCAGACCACGCCTCCTGAACTAGGAGGATTTCTTTGACAGTTACCCAGGCTACAGATGATTGGAATGAGCTCAACACAGCCTACCTATACCTCGCTAAGGCTTTTGACACCATTCCCCAGTCAGGTATCATAGATGAACTCACTACCTGGCCATGAATCCATACATCACAAGATCGATTGCAAACTGGCTCACAGATAGATCCCACACATTAAGAGTTGCTGGCTACATGTCAGACTTTACACCGGTAATGACTGGTGTTCCCCAGGGTTCAGTCCTGGGGTCCCTCCTGTTTGGTATAGACTTCTCAAATGTACATGCCAACACAGGAGGGTTGTGGTTGACTAAGTTTGCTGGGAACTGTAAAGTGTTTGCCATAATAGATTCCCCGGAAGACAGACATATTCTCCAGAAGGGACTCTATGAGACAGATGTGTGGTGTCAGAATCATGGCCTCAAGCTCACTGTGGAGGAATGCATAGTGATCCTCTTTGTTGAAAACAAAATACCCACAAACTACCACATAGGTGTTACCCCCTTAAAAATGACAAGGTGATAAGGGATCTGGGGACACAAGTAGATAATCATCTTTCCTTTGAGAAACCATGTTGCCAAAGTGATTGGGAGATCCTATGTGGCCCACCTAATCAACAAAGGGTTTGCATCAGGATCCAAAGAGGTAGTGTTGGCACTCTACTCTTACATCATCAGACCCATCATTGAGTACAGTGCACCATTTTGGATATACTCGACTTAGCATATCCAGCAGCTGTAGAGACCACATAGATACCTCACTAAGAGGATTACTGGTCTCAAACAGTTGTGTTATGCAACAAAACTGGTAAAACTAAATCTGTTCTTCGTTGCATACTGCCTACTCAGAGACACACTCTGCCTAACATACAGAGCCATGTCCAACACATAACTGTTGAACATGCTCCATCTACAGATAACAACATTGAGTCGTCCTACACATTCCAGGGATATGAACTTCATCAGAATGATGAATACAACATGCTGGTGGGATAGAGTACCATCCCAGACACTTGCCTTACTGTGAAACAGAGTCCCAATGTACATCAGACAGAACCCCTCGCTGACACTCTTCAATTGGAACCTTGATGAGTGGATGGAAAACAGACAATTCATGCCAGGCATCACATCAGCAGCCCCACTAGAAAGGGGCTTAGGGTACTAACTATTAGAACGAGGCCTTGGGAGACTACCCAATGGTGTGGTGAAAGCTGCACAGCTTGTGTAGGCTGATATATGCCTTCATGGAGATAGTCTACTACATACCTATGAACCTATGTGACAGGTACATGTCTACAGATAGTAGATGTGTACTTCATTGTACAGTCATGTTGTACAGCAGGCACATGGACCACATACACTGTATTGCTTACAGATACTGGTGGCTGTTATGTACAGTGGGAGAGATGTGCACCTCATGTCTTTCATGCCATTGGGATGTGTGCTGAGTTGGACAGTCCTGGATGGCTCTCTGTCATGGTCACCCTCTTACACACATATCTGCTCATCCATCTTTGGCTTATTATACTGTGTTCCCCCTACATATATATATAGGTACATAGGTAGGTAATAGGCTATCTGCCTGAAGGCATATATTAGTATGGCCAGCGTGCACAGCTATCACCACCCATGGAGTTAGTTCCCTAGACCTCTGTGTAGTAGAGCTGATGAAGTGATCCATGGTGTGACAGTTCAGTTTCACATACACTCATCAAGGTTCGTCTGGAAGAGTGTCAGTGAGGGACTCGGTTTAATGTCAGTTGGGAGCCTGTTCCAAAGCAAGGGAAGTCTGTGAGTTAGTAATGTAACCCTCCAGCATGTTATATTTAATGTTGTGATGATGATATCCCTAGAGCTTGTGGTACAGTGAGTTTGGGTTTACTTCAGATAGCACATGTACATCAGTTCTGCATTGGACATGGACCTGTCTGTTGGGTAGAGATCTCCTGAGTAGACAGTATGCAACAGAGTACAGATTGAGTTAAATTCAGTCTTGTTGCATGGGGCAACTGTTTGAGGCCAGTAATCCTCTTGTTGAGGTACTTCAGTGGTCTTTCCAGCTGCTGAAGGTGCCTAGTCAGATTCATCGCAAGTGTGTTGTGGTACTCTCTGATGGGTCTGATGACTGATGAGTAGAGGGAACCTCCTTTGACCAACATGTAAAGACCTTGGCAGTTTGTGGGAACACATAGCATGATTTTCTAACCACTTTGTGAATGTGTTTCTGGAAGTAGAGATGACTATCCACATGTGTCCATAGATCCCTTATTATCACCTCCATATTTAGGGTGTTGGCACCTATGTGGTATTTGTATGACTGTAGCTCGAGGCCATAATTTTGACACCACATCTGTCTGACTGAGACCCTTTTTAAGGATGTCTCTGTTGTCCCAAACATCGATTATGACAACTTGTTTGAAGTCATCCACAAACTTTGCTAAACATAGCCCTCATGTGTTTGACTGTATTTCTGAAAAGTATACACCAGACAGGAGGGGTCCCAGGACTGAGCCATGGGGGACAGCAGCTGTTACCAGCTTGAACAGGAGACCACAATTCTTACCTTGTGGGATCTATCTGTGCCCCAGTTGGCAATCCATCAGATGACATACATATTTATGCACAGGTTGTTGATTTTGTGGATACGACATGTGTCTGGGATGTTGGAAAAGGGCTTTCCAAGGTCTATGTGGGACGTGTGTAGCTCATTTCATTGATGTATGTCCTGGGTGACTGCCTTGAAAACAGTCTAGCAGGTTTGGGAACCATGATCTGCCCCTGACCAAACCAAAATGGGTAGGTTTGGGTGTTTGTAGGCTCCCAATAGCTCTGTTTATGAGTTCTATCATGATGGACTCCATGGCCTTGCAGATCAGGCTTAATAGGCTTATAAGACAATAGTTCCCATGGTCTGTTGTGCACCAACACTTGTGGAGTGTGCCAAACGTTGCTGTAAAGCATTCAACAGTTTCATATCCTGTACAGAGGGTGAGTCTCAACAGACTGTTCAGGTGCAGGGTCTGTTTGTTTTGGAGTTCACATATGACACAGCTAGGGAAACCATGTCATCCCATAGACGCCGTGTTTTTAGGTTTGGAAATAGCTGTTTAACCATTGTATATGTGATTTCTGGGTTTTCACAATCTCCAGGTATGATAATGGGCCCTTTTGTTAGTGAGATGGGGGTAAATATGTATGAACCTGTCTGACAAGATGTTGGTAATGTCAGTCATGTACATGTATTCATTTACAGTTTGCACTGACTCAGAACATATATGAGTTTACATTGATATTTATGACATAGCAAAAGAAAGCTTCATGGTTCTCTATGGACTCTTTGACAATATTTTTGCCAGAACATGGATTGGATAATGTTAGGAGTGCTCATTGTTTATTGTTGATACTGATCTGAGATTTATTGATCTTCTTTGAATTTTCACTTTCTTTGAACAACTTAAGTACTTGTAGTACATAGTTTGATTATGACAGGAGTCCAATATATTATATGGGTCTGTTTTCATATAACTGTGTGCATAAGGCAGGATTGGTGAATAGTGACAAGTTTCTGGGGTAAGAACTGCAACTGCCAGATATGTGTGGCCCACTGCTGTACTCAGATATGGCCTAAGTGTGGGAGCATGCCCAGTATGACCTTTCAGTATGTTGTTGACTGACATTTGCTTTGTTTATTTGTGTGAGCATGCCTAGTATGACCTTTCAGTATGTTGCTGACTGAAATTTGCTAAATTGTTTAAGTGTGTGAGCATGCCCAGTATGGACATATATACTATATGTGTGTGAAAAATCAAGTTGGTTTTTACTTCAGGACTCACCTTTGTGTTGTACATCAACAGGAAGCACTCTGTGCCTGCAGGGCTTCCATGAGTCACTTTGCATAGACTTATCAACATTTCTACATACAGGGGGGACAGCTATTATTTGTACATTTCTACCCAGGGGCACACCTGATTGTTAATGTGGGTGTACATAGGATGAGGGGTTCACCTGACACTTATACACATTTGCTAGGCCTGCTCTGCTATGTCAGGTACTCCATTTCAGTCTGTACTGTTGCCTATCATACTGGCTTGAGGCATACTACTGTACTACAGATCTTAGCTTCCAATTTCACGTATATTAGTTTGTGACTTCATAGCCTACCCAACCCACATCACACTGCCTGGCCTGCTGTTATCTGTCTGCATAGGCCTGGGGGGAAGTTACTCATATGCCTCTTCAGAGGGCATGATACAGCATTTGTTTGTGTTTGCATTAGTCTACAATTGTCCTGCTGTGTTTGTGCCAGTGAAATGCTGTCATGGCTTAGTGGTTCAGTACTGTGACTATAGTGCACAGTATCCTGAGTTTGAGCCCTGTCACTGCTTTTTATTTTCCTGCTGGGCAGACCTGACTGGTTAAGGAACAGTAAGGCAGGTCTGAGCGTGTTTGCTCAATGTTGCCAGACGTTGCGCTAGTTTGCGTGACGGGCAGCTTCACGCAATTGTGCTTAAATATGCTAAATAGTGGTAAAATGTGCTTAGCACTGCTTTATATTGCTTAAAATAGAGCAATCATGCCTCAGGTGGTGCTGCAGGGCTGCCAATGTCAGATGCACATAGTACAGTCCCTATACACATTTGAAAACAGGTAGTGTCAAGTTAGGCATCCATTTTATTGTATGTGCGAGTCAGAGAGAGGTGTCATTTCCAGGGTTCCTACTGAGTCAGTGTATGTGCTATGCATTGCCTCTTTGCCAAGGCCAAGGCATACTGGGAATGCCTCCTTCTGCCTACTGGGGCAGGCTCAGGTTGTTCCTCCTCTGAGTCACGCTATGCCTGTGCAGGCCTTGGCAATGGTGGGGGCTGTTTGGCCCTACCCCATGTTGTTCCTGCTGCAGCTGTTTTCGCAGGATCATATTGTGTAGCATGGCACATACCATGACAATTTGGGTACGTGTAGTTGGTGAGTACTGCAAGACTCCACCAGATGTGTCTAGGCACCGGAACCGTGACTTGAACATCCCAAACACACGCTCAATAATGTTTCTTGTTTGTGTGTGTGCCTCATTATGGAGTTCATGTTCAGGTGTGTGTGCATTTCTGATGGGTGTCATCAGCCACAGCTCCAGTGAGTATCCAGCATCACCCACTAGGTGACCATCAGGGATGTCCCCATTGGCAAATCTCTGGTACAGCTTCGTCAGATGCCAGATGTGGGAATCGTGATAGCTTCCAGGGCAACCAGCACACACATTCATTATTATGCCCTGGGCATCACACGCGACCTGGCAGTTGATGGAGGGGAAGTCCTTGTGGTTGATGTAGACCCTACCCTGCTCACCGGGTGGTGCTTTGATGTGTATGTGCATGCAGTCTATTACACCCACTACCTCAGGGTATTCTGCTATTTGGTGGAAACGATGCATATTGCTGGCCAATGCCTCACTGGAATTGGGGAAATATACGTGCTCACCGACATGTGCTGGCATGGCATCCAGGAACTGGTGCAGTACCCTGGATGTTGATGCCTGTGAAACCCCCATCATATCACCAGTTGGTCTCTGGAAGGTACCTGTAGCTAGTATTCATAAGCCAACACATACCTTGGTATCCACTGGGATGGGTTCCCCTCTGTTGGTTCTGTGTGGGAGGCGTGGCCGGCACAGCTCAACAATTTGCTGCAGGAGGTCTCTGTCCACTCTGCAGCATTCCACTATCTCCAGCTCATGTAGCCCCTGGTAGGTTACCCTGGGTCTGTACACTCTTCTCTGTCTCCTCACTGTGGGTTGCTCAGCAGCATTCACAACATCACCACCCTCAGCATCTTGCACATGTTGGTTTATGATAGCAATAGCAGCCCCTAACATTTTGAATGACTTAAGCTTTCTTTGTATACTGCAGTGTTGCAGAGTTCTTGGGAAAAAACAGCTGTTTGCAGAGTTTAAAGTGCTGGGCTGGGCTGGCTAGTCTACTGCCTGTGTAATTGGCTGATTCTGATATATTTCACCTGGCAGCTCTGCTAGTTCTCCTTGGTTAACTTCCTACTACTTCTTTTCCTTCCTTTTCCCTTTCTGTTTTCACAAGGGGCAGCGCCACACAAACAAGTGCACATGCGCACACGGTGTAAGCACGTTTGCAAGAAATTTCAGATATATCCACAGCGTACACCTTTGGTTTCTTGTTTTCAGCTAGGACAAGTGTAGACACGCCTCTTGCAATCCTGAGCAACTCAGGGCAAACACAAGCCACTGTGCTCCAATCAGCTTACAGTCTTTCAGACATACCCCCTCATGATGTCACCTATCTTCTACTCTACTACTCCCCTACTCCTACACTTACACTCTAGGGACATGGCTCACATGCCGGGGAAAATTGGGATTCACTATCCTTATCCTCATTTGCTTAGGATTGCCTACTAATGCTTGGTTACATCTCTCACACTGAGCTTCCCCACTACTCAGTGGCCATGTTGTTTTCAGCCTGCCATCCACCTGCTTGGCAGAACAAGCTTTTTAGTGAAAATGCCCATTTTGGCTACTTTTCAGTTTTTTCATTTTATTTAAAGTGCAGCACGTTTGCATGGCGCTGCGCTACGCTTAAACATCAGCAATTGGGGAAAAAATGGATTTTAAGGACTTACAACATTTGCAAATGCCAATTGCCTTATATCTGGCTATTGGCATGCTTCCTCAACTAGATGCATCCTTTATTTGGAGCTGTCATAGCTCTGTTTAGCTATTTGCAGAACGGTACTCCATTACCAACGGAGTACATTTCTGCAAATAACACTACTCTTCCACGGACAGGTTAGTGTTTCCTGGATCACAAATTTACCTCATTTGCATAGCTTTCAACAGCAAATGAGGTCATTTGAATACCATAACACTGTCCGTGCAAGAGTAGCTTTCGAAGCTCTCATGCACACCCCTGCCGGCTATTGCTGGATCGCTCGGCAAACATATTGGCTGTCTGCCATCTTACATTACTCTTAGACTCTGTGCAAGCCTTCGTAAATCCGGCCCAATGCTTAGTCCTGGGAGAAGTATGAACAAACTGCAGAAAGGAGAATCACTTTCCTGGCTCCATTGGCATAGAGGACTTAGTTCACTTAATGGCTCAGGCTCCTACTGCAGCTGGTGAGAGAAGAGGAATACTATAGCAATAACCCACGCCTGGGTGTGGGTAATGCTAAATTTACCCACGGTTGGCGTGGTTTGGTCGAGTGAAGCCGGATATAAAACCAACCGTGGAATTACCACAGCGTGGAATTACTAATCTGTGCTCATGACATTATTTAAGAAAGAAACTTTACTTTTCTTAAATAATGGCATAATATAATACCTGTTTACTGCCCTTCGCAGATGTCTGGCATCAGCGGCAGTTCTGATGTACTTGCAGTACATCAGAGCTGAGAACAAAACAACGGAGAAAGCAAGATCTCCGTTGCTTTTTGTGTTCGCTATGTTAAATGAGTTTAACATGGCGAGACAGTTAAAAATAAGCAGCGGACATCTCCGTTGCTTATTTTAAACTGTCTATATTAAACTCATTTAACCTATAAAAAACAGCGGAGATCTTTTCTCCGTTAACACAAACACTGTCTCGCTATGTTAAATGGGTTTAACATAGCGAGACAGCTTTAAAATAAGGAGCTGTGATGGCCGTTGCTTATTTTAAAACTGTCTCCATATGTTAAACCCATTTAATATAACAATGTTCAAAAATCGAGTTATACTAATGGAAAAAGTCCGGCGACGGACCTTTTTCCATTAGTATAACTCGATTTACAACGGGCACGCTGGCCAATCAGCGTGCACGTTTTGGGGGGATCATGGTATAATAGTAGTGAATTGGTTACCTGTCTTTAGGGGCTGGGGTATGGTGCCCAGACACAGTTAATTTGATAGAATTAATTCCAAATGGAGACTGACAATCAGTATTCTCTCCAATCCAAATCTTCTTCGGCATCCCATCTTGCTTTAAAATTATATACATGATCTAAAGTTGCAAATTTAAAATCTGCTCTCTCCCTTTTGTCTACATAACACTGACTTACATGCTTTGCTAAAACATTTGCCATTTCTTTCTTCTCTATTCCTCTTAAGTGCTCATATATCCTAAAATGTAAGTCTCACCATTCTGCCAATATAAAAAGAGGGGCACAGCTCACACAGTGCAATATATGCAACATATTTAGACTTGCAGTTGTACATATTATGTAAACTACATAATTTCTACCTGCTGTTTCCACTTTCTCTTTTTCCAAAATATACTTACAATAATTACAATTATTTCACTTAAATATCCCTTTTTTGTCACATTTCTCTTTATCATGTCTATAAAAGTATACTTTTAAATTCCTGTCCCTTTTCAACTTTAGATCATGTATATAATTTAAAAGCAAGATGGGATGCCGAAGAAGATTTGGATTGGAAAGAATACTGTTGGCAGATTAAGTTGAATGCTTGTCCACGTCCAGGAATTAATGATAGAGAAAACTTTAAAGTGGTTTTAAAAAAGAAAGGGTTAATGCATTAATGTGTGGTGGTCATGTGATCTGTGGGAGGATGATATAAGCTGTAGATGAATTCAAACAACTTTGTATGATGAAGTTCGTTATGAATGAAAGTGCTTACCAGTTGTTTTTTATTAGTTTTATCTGCAGTTTTATTATTAGTGCTTCAAGCCTTTTATTTTGATGTTTTTCTGAGTTTATTATTATGTTTAACAGCCGTTGAGTTTTATAGTCTTTTTGTATTGTAATCTTTAAAGTCTGCCAACTCATTACGCTCCCAGAAAATATGTTCAGTTACCTCTTGCTGCCCCGGCACACCTCCAACATTTGCTGTCTACCTGAGGAAAAATTCTTTGGAGTTTACTTGGGATATAAAAATAAAAAGCAGCCTAGAGACATAGGGGTTATGACTGGTGAGACCCAATCATGCTTTTTCATGGTGCCTGGAGGTTTGTCTGCTCCATGTCCTACCAGTTACAGAAAAACAGTGTTATACTGGCTTTCATAGCCTTTGCAAGATAGTAAAAACCTTAGTTCTGACAAACAGCATACAGAAATGAAATGTATCTCTGTAGAATGAACAGCTTTGAAAGTTATTAGATACTTCATTCTAACACACTTTTTGCTTATACGTGTGGCAGAGCAAAGTATTTAACAAGCTATTTACTTTTTACCACTGTAAGCCACAGGGGTACAGCGGTAGCGTTTCTGCCTCACAGCAAGAGGTTCTCCCATTCGATTCTCGGCTGGAGCGCCTTCTGTGTGGAGTCTGCATATCCTCCCCGCAGTCAAGTGGCATTTGAAGGACATGCGTGAATTTGCATGCCTTCATTGAAGGTTGGGCATTGGGCTGGCACCTTGGCACCTTAAAAATCTACTGCCAATCATTAGCCGACCGGAGTTCCACTGTGGCGACCCCTAACTGGGAAAAGCCAAAAGAACAACATTTACTTTTTGCCACTGTTCTTTGCTGGTCATCACTGTCCTCTGCTAATTACTGGGACAACACCTGATCCTAACAGCACTTTGAAGTACTTAACAAAAGGCTGTTAAGCACCTTTTTTACACAAGAAAGGTGCTTTGCTTAATAAGCTTGTCTTTTTTTTCTAATTTTGGAGCATTAACCATGGTGTTCCTTGATTTAGAAAATGTTTTGCATTGCTGTCTGATGGTGGCTAATAGTGTGAAATTATGAGAAGACTGCAGAAGGGAATTCCAACATTTTTTTAACACAAAACCACATGTTCTATCAACATAATGACTATCATACATTAAAATTTGGAAGGTGCAGTGATTAGACAATGAAAGTGTCTAAATGCTACTACTTCCTATGAATTAGTTTTGAAGTGAATACCTGGAAATCTAGTATAGAATTTTATGAACCCAAAAGAGTTGAGATGAGTGGATTCTTTGTTGAGGTTATTGTAACAAATTAAGAAGCCACTGTGGTGCAGCGGTTAGTGTTGTTGCCTCACAGCAAGAAGTTCTCATGTTCAATTCTCGGCTAGATCACCTTCTGTGTGGAGTCTGCATGTCCTCTCCGAGGTCAAGTGACATTAAAGACATGCAGGTAGGTGTGAGCGTGAATGGGTGTCCCTTCTTTGAATGTTGGACATCAGACTGGTAACTTGGCACTGTAAAAATCCACTGTCAATCATTAGCGGATCGGAATTCCGCTTTGGCAATCCCTAACCGGGAAAAGCCGAAAGACATTACTAAGAAAATACTGCTGTAGTATGAAGAGTAGATATAATTATATAGACCAGAGGCGATGTTAGTGAATACGTTATGGCCAAACAGCAGCTTAAAGAATAGAACAAATGCAGATGAAATTCTTTTAGCTAGTACGATTTGCTAGGACTCATTTTGTTCTATAGAAGGTACTTTTCAATCTAATAAGAAATGGTTCATCTTCAGCAACATTTATGCCTTAACAAACTTAGGACCACTTGGCAAATAAAACTTTCCCAGTCTGTCAGTCACCCTTATCATTTATTATAGCATATTATGCATCCATCTGCCTCCATTTCCTGCTTGCTATATGAAAGATTTTACTACAGAAGAAATGTTTCTAGGCTGCTTTTTGATTTTTCAAGGTGTTTGCGTGAGTCAGGTCACAGTAAATTTGTTGTTTCTCTTACCTTTCTTCCTATATCTTCCTGTCATGAGTTTTGCTCTCGTTTGTCAACTTTTATGAGGATTTTTTTTCTGTTTACTTCAGGGCTGGCTCAAGGTCTGCCATAATTATTTTCTTCAACATCCTCTCCTCTCTTCAAGAAGTAGTCATGCAATATCTTTACTGTTTGAATACCAAACATGATACTATCTGTGCTCTATCTGCCAAAATCTTCTTCAAAGAAGTGTACTTCCATCTGTACTTTGTAGTATACTTCAATGTCTGTTTCTCTTCCGGAGAAATCAAGGAAAAGTTTAAAAAGTCATATTTCCTTTTAAGAAATTCCAGGGAAAAATAAATTATTTTGATTATAGGGATAAACCCATGACTGAGAGCTTCACTTCACTATGGCAGTCTTGCCCAGAACTACTTATCAAAGATGCAGGTAATGTAGCATAAAAGGATGAAGCCCTGGCTTTGACCCATGCAACCCAAATTCAGTTAACGGTTCTGGTGCTGGAGGTGTTGGCTTGGAAAGGGTGGGAGTGAATGGCTAATGTTGACTTGTCCATCCTTGCAGACATAGTTTGGATGTCAGCAATGTTAACACTTGCTGAAAAGAGAAGCTTACTTACAGCATGCAGCATATGGGCCTGAGGCATGCATTTGGCTCTGAACAAATCATATTTATGAAGCAGCTTTCATGAAGATGTGTGCATACATTTACATGCTCCCAGGGGAAGGCATAGCAGGTCCTTGCAAGTGCTGCTGTATATCACTCATCATTGAATCCCTATGACTTAGCCATCCTGCAAGAAGGTTTGTCTCAAATAAATAACTAGTGCAAAATCATGGTCTAAACCTAAATGCCAAAAAATGCATACTCTAGGGAACTACCACACTGAGAATATGCCCCTGAGAACTGACCCAGTTTTTTGGGATTTGGGAACTTATGTAGACAGTGACCTAACTTTTGACCAACATGTGTCTGTTGTTGTAAGAAAGTCCTTCTATACTACACAGCTTATAAACAACAGGATTTTGTCTATATTTAGGGCTGTCATTGTTTCATAGTTTCATAGTATAGTACTAGGCTATCTGCCCTGGGGCATTTGTAAGCCTAGCCATAGTGATGTGGCTTTTGCCACCCCATGAAATGGTACAAAAAATGTACAGAATAAATTTAGAATACTGTGCCTCTGTCTAGTAGTGACACAATGAAGGTCCCCTTATATAATAGAATTAGTTTACTGTGCCCCTGTCTAGCAGTGACACAGATGTGACCCCTGGGGTAAACTTACGATCTCCCATCCACTCATCAAGATTTCTCTTGAAGAAAGTCAGTGAGGGGCTCTGCCTAATATGAACTGTGATCTTGTTCCAAAGCATGGGAAGCCTCTGGGTTATGAATCTATCCCTCCAGCATGTCCTATTCATACTTGTGCTGAGGTTTAAGTCTTTAGCTCTCGTGGTCCTGATGGATTTGGATTTTTGAGGTGGAGCATGTCCATCAGATCCTGATTGGACATGGCCTTGTCGTCAGGCAGAGATCACCTCTGAGCAGGCGGTATGCTACTGAATAGAGCTGAAGTTTCTTTAGTCTGGCAGAATAAGACATATGTTGGAGACCCTTGATCCTCTCGGTGAGGTACTTTTGTGGTCTCTCCAGCTGTTGCAAATGCCGGGTGAGGTACATACCAAATGGGGCATTGTACTCAATCATGGGTCTGATGAGGGAGGAATATAGGGGTACAATGACATCCTTGGATCTGGATGTGAATCCCTTCATGATGAGGTGTGCAAGGTAGAATGTTTTTCTAACCACTTTGGCAACGTGGGTGTCAAATGAGAGGTCGCTGTCGACTTGGGTCCCTAGGTCTCTGATTACTTTTTCCGTACTCAGTGGGTTGCTGTCTATGTGATAATTTGTGGATACTTTGTTTTTCCCAAAGGGGATGACTATACATTTTTTGTCATTTAGTTTAAGGCCGTGACTCTGGCACCAGTTGTCCGTTTCTGTGAGGCCTTTTTGTAGGATGTGTGTGTCTGCTGGTGTATCGACTATGGCACCTAGTTTGCAGTCATCTGCGAACTTTGTCCCCCTTTCTTCAGCCCTCATTAGGCCAGTCATTGAATATAATGCCCCTTTTGGCATATATTTGTCCAGACACATGCAGGAACTGGAATTCCCACAAAGATACCTTACTAAAAGGATACAAGGCCTAAACTATATGTCCTGCATAGACCAACTCAAAGCCCTTTCACTATACTCGCTATCTTACAAACTGCTAAGAGGTGATCTGTGTCTGTCATACAAGGCATCCTCCAACCCATTATTGATGTATTTACTGCACATCAGCAAGTCAAATGGCATTAGAAATACTTGGTCTAGGGATGTAAACCTCTTCTGGAACATCAACAGAATGGTTTTGAGGGACAGGTATGTTTCACAGAAGATACCATTGCTGTGGCACAGACTCCCCACTGACATAAAACAAAGTTCATCCCTGTCCATTTTCAAGTGCAACTTAGATCTATGGATGGGAAACAGAAAATGTACCCAATGACTGCCTCCCTGCACTACTAATGGACAGAGGCAGCTCCTATCTACTTTATCCCATGCATGGGTCCTCTCAAATTATCTATGGTATGATTCCAGTTATTCTCATTAGGGGTAATATATAATTATCAATCATGGAATGGGTAAGGCCAGTCTATAACCAAATGGGTAGGTTATTTAAAGCACAAAAAGGGAAATTGGCTAGACTTAAAATGACCTGCAAGGGCAGCTAGCTACCTACAAACCTATGATACTTTGGAAGAGTATTGGTCCAGTGTATAGAATAAACCTGGACAACAGTGTCCAATAATTGACTGCTGCTGCATAGGAACGAGTGGTTGAATTAATGAAAAAACAGCAGATGACTGACAAAAGCAGGGATAGAGCTTTTCTCTCTGGGCATTATCTGAAAATGGGCTTTTGCTGAGTCAAATTATTTTAGTTAAATGAAAACAAATAAATAAATGAAAGACGGAGGTAATATTGCTGGGTAGTCAGTGAAACTGCACCATTATACTGCTGAAGCCTGCTGCTCCTTCTCAGAAATTCAGGTTCTTCTGCCTTCTCCCAAACCTGAAACCAAAGAACCAAACACACAGTAATAAGTATGTAAAAAAATGACCAAAATAAAATAGTACAAACTGAAAATGAATGGTAATCAGAAGCTTTTACCACAAAAAATAAAAACACTGTTTTTTTTATTCTCCCAGACATGTTATACTGTTAAAGTGCATAACCCCCCTCTTTTTCCCCACAAATAGACTATGGCCAACTGGCAACAGTTCATAGGTGTGTACTAGGCTAATGGCTAGTGGCCCTGGAGCCTTTACAAGCCTAGCCCAAAAAAACTGCCCAGGCTCCGTGCCACCCAATGTTAGTTCACAGTGCCCCTATCCAGTAGGGCAACTGGGATGAACTTTCTGTTATCCATCCACTCATCAAGATTTCTCTTGAAGAGGGCCAGCGAGGTGCTCTACTTGACATGAATGGAAAGCTTATTCTGGAGCATGGGCAGTCTTTGGGAGATGAATCTGTCCCTCCAGCATGTTGTGTTAATTGTGGTAATGAGGTTGTGATCTCTGGAGTGTATTGGGGGGAGATTGGGATTTCTTTAGGTGTAGCATTTCAAGCAGGGCTGGGTCAGACATGGCTTTGTAAGTCAAGCAGAGATCACCTCTAAGTAGACAATAAGAAATTGAGAACAGCTGAAGTTTCTTGAGTTTGCCCATGTAGGACATGTGTTTAGGGCCTAGGATCCTTTTTGTGAGGTACTTTTTTGGCCTCTCCAGCTGTTGTAGGTGTCTGGTCAGGTATATGCCAAATGGGGTATTATATTCAATGATTGGACTAATGAGGGATGAGTAGAGAGGGATGATGACTTCTTTCTTCCTGGATACGAAACCTTTGGTTACAAGATGTGCCATGTAGAAGGACTTTCTGACCACAGTGGCAATGTGATGGCCGAAGGTGAGGAGGTTGTCAACCTGGATGCCCAGATCTCTTATCTCTTCAGTGTTCAGTGGGCTCCCATCAACGTGGTAATTTGTGGGAAATTAGTTTTTTCCAAAGGGGATGATAATGCATTTTTTGGCATTAAGCTTCAGGCCATGGTTCCGACACCAGTCTTTGGTCTCAGAGAAGCCCTTTTGTAAGATGTCTGCATCACTTGGGGAGTTGATAATGACTCGTAGCTTGCAGTCATCAGTGAAAGAGTACTTCTATGTTGGCCTGGACTTCTGAGAAGTAGATGCCAAACAGGGGAGGGCCCTGGACCAAGCCCTGTGGGACTCCCCTCATGACTGGTTGACAGTCTGACTTGGAATCCATAACTTTCACTCTGTGGGTCCTGTCTGTGAGCCAGTTTGCAACCCACCTAGTGATGTAAGGACTGATGCCTAGTTTGGTGAGTTTATCAATGATACCTGAGTGGGGAATGGTATCAAAGGCCTTACCCTCATCCACAGCCTTGGTGACTGCCTTGAAGAAGTCAACCAGGCTCAGCAGGCAGGATCACCCTTTGACAAAGCCAAACTGTGTGGGGTCAAGAGTTTGGAGATTGCCTATATCTTTGTTAAGCAGCTCCATGATGATGCGCTCCATAGCTTTGCATACCAGACTCATCAAGCTAATGGGGTGAAAATTTCCAGGGTCTGTAGTTGCTCCCCCTTTATGGAGCGGGATGACTGTAGCAGTGTGCCATAATTCATTAGTGACATAGCCTGAGGTAAGGCTGTGATTGAACAGGGCACACAGATGTGGTGCCAGTTCATTCTTTAGCTCATGTAGGTCACAGCCAGGGATATTATCATGTCACATGGATGCTGCATTCTTGATTTTGGACAATGCAGTTTTTACCTGTGCTGTAGAAATGGTGGGTACCAGGCTTTCTTCTGGTATTTTAATAGGGCTCTTGGGGGGGAGGGGTAAAGTTGCCACTGAATCTGTTGGCCAGTATGTTGGCTATATCTGTTGGCTCAGTATAGGAGGTGCCATTGTGCAATAACTCAGAGCAAATCTGAGCATTGCCTTGATGGTTTTTGATATAGCTATAGAAAGCTTTGTGGTTGTTTTTGGTGTCAGCCAAAATTCTGCCTTCATAGCTGGCTTTAGAGGATTTGATAAGGGATCCCAGCTTTTTGTTGAGACTGATAAGGGAGGTTTTCCAGTTGCGTGACTTCATTTTTTTCTGCAGCAGTTTATTCCTACTGTTGTAGAGTTTATTGATGGCTGGGGACCACCAGATCAGCTTCCTTTTTTTGGAGGAGAGCGTCTTAGTTCTATTTGGTATGGCAAGGTCCATGCATTTGTGTATGTGTTCGTACAGTGCATTGGTGTATGATTTGGCAGTCATGCAGCTATTTTCCATTGGCATTGGTGCAGAGAAGTTAGCTATCTCTGTTTTTAGGAGCCCAAAGTTGGCTTTTGAGAAGTTTTTCAGGGTGGTCACCTTAGTGGGGGTTGTAGGTGAGATGGAGATTTCCATGGTGATCAGTTTGTGGTCGGATTTAACTAGGGAGGAATTGACTATAGGTGTGGAGCAATGGTCTCCCATGTTGGTGATAAACAGGTTGAGGATGTTGCTTCCTCTAGTGGGGGTCAGAATGAGCTGGTGTGGAATTGTGTGTGTATCTCTGTGTTATCTGTGTTTGTGTATGTGTGTTGATCTTTTAGGGCTGCCCCATGAATCTCTGCTGATGAATTTTAGTTGATTGTGATGTGGCATATAAAATTAAAGTTTTTAAAATATAGTTTCATATATTAAAGGGAGAGTGTCAAAGATTTTGTGTTTAGAAAATATTTTTTGTATCAGACCCTCTTCTAAAAATAACATACATTTTACCTGTTTTATTTTTTGATAGTATCCATAGGAATTTCAAGGCAATTGATTCTTGTGACCATTTATGCTTTGCCAGTACTCACCCTTTGGTTATACCCTCTTTTTTAAGAGGGATAGGATTGCCAAGCCAGAAATTAATATGTTGATGCTCAACTAATAATTTAAGTCCAGTCTGAAGAATGATAGTGCACCACCCTGCTTAATCTACAGGAGCACCATGTTCCAGAGGTGGTGGGGGTGCTGCATGATGGATCTTGTCTCTCAGTCACATTTTATTTATCTGTTGCTGAAGATTTAGGTCAAAGTTCTTTTATTTGTGGCACTATCCAACTTGAAGGGATTCTGGGGATATAGAACAACTGGCTCCCTAATGGCATGTTTTTACACACACACACACACACACATATATATACAGATATATATATATATATATATATATATACAGTTATATATTTATATATATTTATATATATATATATATATATATATATATATATATATATTTATGTTTATATATATATACACACACATAATGTGAGTTGTGAGATAGTTCAATGCCAGAAGGTCTTGGTGCTACAAGTCACCTTCAGCATTTACTGCTGCAGTTTGGTAACTAGTTTCCACAATGCCAGTACAGAGTACCCTGTTGCTGTTTCCATGATATGCCTTTGTGGTACTAGTACATTTATCACAAGCACTAGTTTTTATGGCATCTACTTTTATGATACCTGCACGTCTGGGGTCAGTGAGTCAAACTTGTTCTCCTGCACCATATCTGGCACCAGTATTCATGATGTAAGCTACTGGTAGGTAAGAACTCTCCACTGGCAGTATACCTATTGCCATCTTTTTCAGTGATGGCCCTGCTGAAGGTGTTGGCACTGGTGTCTCAGCCTTTAGTGCCAGCTTTTCAGATATCATTGATTCTAGTGCTAGGTTTTCTAGCATTAACTTCCAAGATGTTTCAGCTATGGAACTGGGATTCCCAGCGTCATCTCCCTTGAGTTCAGTTCTTTTTGTATACAGCAGTCCCCTCTGCACTATTTTACAAGTCACTTGAGGATCCCTGGTCCAAACCATGGTGCCAGTGGCACTCAACCTTTCAGACTGGTATTCTAACAACAGGTTCCCATGCCTCCTTTTTCTCCATTGTAATATTCTGTTTTGGTTTCCTTTCCCAGGAGACCAGATGAGTCTCCAGAGTTCAAGCTGTCTCCTAAAGGATTCAAGAAATATCTGCACAAGTAGCAAAACACAGATGTCAAGCTTAACCTTTTTTTTTTTTTTTTTTTTTATTTCTCCAAATCTTTTGGGTTTATAATACTGTGACAGGGATGGACCATGTTCCTAACTCAAAGTATGATTAAAGTTCATGAAATTAATATTGTTTCAATCGTTGATGTCTGCCAAAAGTGCTCTTCACAGCACCTGCAATGTGCCCAGTAATGACTCCTCCTGCAATTCGTAAGGGGCTACATGAATTGGTAACATACCTAAATACAGTTGTAGATTCTTTTTATAAGCCCCATTCCTCCTACTACTATTGGAACTGTCTGGGTATCTTTCTTCCACATTGCTCTCATTTCTCCTGCAGATTCTGATATTTTATGACTTTGTATCTCTGTACGCAAGACACTGTAGTCACTGGGTGTAGCGATTTCAATGATCAATGCTACTTTTGTCTTCTTTTCTTGGACAACTATATCCGGTTTTCTACCATCTATCTTTTGAACTGTTGGTATTGGGTGATCCCATGTGATGTAAACTTCATCATTTGCTATGATTCTCTGTGGCTCATGTTTCCAGTGATTTTCAGGCACTTCAATACCATAATGTTTGCACAATCCCCAATGCAACAGTCTTGCAACATTATCATACCTTTCAGTATACAGCCCTGCCATTAGTATGTCACAACCAGCAACAAGGTGTGTGACTGTTTCCAATTCTGTTTTACAAAACCTACATTTGTCTGTTTCTTCCACATGTTCAATGAACTTTGTAACCAGCGTGTATGTAACCCACTATCTTGGGCTGCCAATATTAACCTTTCATCTCTTGTTTTAAATTTGCCTCTCCTTAACTATTCCAGCATTCGTTCCTGAACAACATGAGGTTCTTCCAGAAGTTTTCTATACTTGCAACTATATATATGCTTTTTCCACATTTCTTGCCTTCTCATCTAGTCCTTCACCTTATATTCTTAATTTTGTGTTTTGGCACATTCAGTAGCTGCCGGATTTTTATCTACTTCTGGTTTTATTTCCATTCCTGCTTGACACCGATATGCTTCTGATAAATTATGCAGAAAAGTCATCTTAGATTTATTCTCCTCATGTTTCAAAACTTTCACTGCATTTGGGTCTTGTGAGGTCAGCAGATATGTGTGGAGTCCCACAGTTGCAGATCTATACTTGTAATCAATTTCAAGGAGGCCCATCCCTCCTTCGGAATGGGGAATATATAATCTTGGCATACACTGATTTTTATAAATCATTTGGTGAGCATGAAGCATCCTTTTTGTTTTCCTATCTAATCTATCCAACACATTTTGGGGCCAGTCAATCACTCCAAAACTGTAAGTTAGGACAGGAAGAGCAAATTGGTTTATCGCTTGGATTTTGTTCTTAGATGTCAATGCTGTTTTCAGAATTAATTTAAGTCTTCTAAAGTATTCAGAAAGAAATTGACACAGACATGACCACAGTATCCAGTTCAGAAACTTTACTATATGTGCACAGAACACAAGTGCTTTCACTACAATAGCTTCTTCGGGTGTATGAACTGCACAGTAAAAGACAGCTCTTAAATAGCATTAAAATCACAGTCACCTGATACACTCCAATCAAAATTTAAAAATATATTACATACATCTCACCAACACATATAAATATATAACATTTTAATATTGCATAAAAACATCAATTATAATTAAAACAAAACCATACTTTACTGGCAAAAGCCATATTATCTCCTAAGAGGTCTACTTTTAAGCCGGGGTCTAAGGGATACAGACTCATTGAGGCCATGCCCCGAATCCCCTCTCATCCTGATAATCCATGTAGACTCCAGATCTTCAGTTTTATTGCATATGTCACCTAGCCTAACACTTTCTACTATTCTACCAATAACCAAGAACTTAAACACATGCGTAGAATCAGTGCTCATAACATGCTTAGCAAATGCATTAACTTTATTCTGTCTACTTATATTATATATATGTTCTCTAATATGTTCTTTAAGAGTTATATTGGTTTTTCCAATATAGAACTTCATACATTTTCCACAGTAGGCAAGATATATAACATGTAGCGTGTACTTTGAATGTATACGTTTTCTTCTGGTCACGATGGTAAAATTCAGCACTGGTGTCAATATATACACAAAAATTACAGTGGCCACATGGTCTAGTACCAAAACCACTGTTGTGCTATGCTGTGTTTTATTGTGCAGTTCATACACCTGAAGAAGCTATTGTAGTGAAAGCACTTGTGTTCTGTGCAGATATAGTAAAGCTTCTGAACTGGATACTGCGGTCATGTCTGTGTCAGTTTCTTTCTGGATTTATGGACTCTTGTTTTTTACTGACACAGAACTTGAGCCTCTGTTAGTGGTAACTTTTTTGTTCTTCATTTTGCTGATTTTTCTTGTTATCACTCGGCTTACCACGATGGAAGATGAAATAATTGAGTTGGACCTTGGTTCTACTGACCCCAGGACTGATTCTGTGACCAATGGTAATAAATTGAAAAGTTTTTAACTGGAATAACTAATGAAGCTAACCCCCTACTTGGTTGCTCTATGGAGTGTACCCCTGAGGGAAGTAGTGTTGTTGACATCATTGCTTTAAAGACACACTTGGTTGCCATTGAGAAAGACTTGTATAGGTTGAAGAGAAGTCAATACCAGAAGTTTCATCTAGAAGTGTGTTTGGCCAAACGTATTGTGCCGCGAGGTTTATGCATTTTAGAAATACCCACTCATGTCAATGGCGATGATCTTCTTCTGCTAGAATGGCAGAAGATTAATATTCAAGCGAGTTTTAATTATCTTAAATTACAAGTGAGTGCTGCAGAAAGGGAAATTATGACATTGACTGATTCCGTGAATAATAAGTATTCGTAACTAATGAAGATTTATCCTGAAGCTGTTTTAGACTAGTATTTGACTGACATGCTGAATTCCCTATCTGTATATGAGGCCAGATTACAGAAAGGGAAAATCAATAAAGTTTGCTGGGATCGTAAAGATTTCCGCCTGAGGAATGTCTTCACATGGCCCAGAGATGAAACAGTTGAATCCAGGGACGAGATTAATTCTACAGATTTGACTGTAGATGGCAGTCTCAGTAGATTGGAGACATCTATCCTCACTAATGTAAGACTGACAAATGAGAAGGGTGCATCTCTGGCTGCATATGGCAGTGCTACCAGGTCGGAGCTACAGAGTGTCATTCATGTGAGACTGACAAGCGAGAAGGATGCACCGTAAATGTTAGACAATGCCGTAGCTCCAAGCAGAGATTTGGGAGCTCATAAGAAAGTTATTGTTACTACGGCTTTGGTCAACAGAGACTCTGCACAGGATAAAGACACCAATGCGATGGCAGAGTTAGTTGGTAACAGTTCTGTTTGTGTAAATTCTTTTGGGTAGTATGACCTCCATTTTCCGTTACTGGTGAAGGAGCAAAACTACAAGTTCGTCAGGGAGCAGCAGAGAGGGAGAAGTTGAAGTCGAACCAAGAGGAACCTGGAGGGCAATATGAACAATCAGAATACTATAAATAAAGCATTCTTGAATGCAAAAAAGGACTAGTATGGAATCTCTCCTCCCAGGTTATCAGAAGATGAATGAGATGTGCTACAAAAAGCTCTATTTTTCATACCTGCTAGTAAGTCTGATTTTACTGACGTTATTTATGATGTCAAAATGTTTGCAAGGAACTTAACACTTAAATTGCTGTATGATAATGTGAGTAATGATGCAGTTGAAATTAGAGATGTCAGTAGTGTCTTTTCCAAACCAAGTGGGTTTATTCCTAAGCCAAATCTATTGGTGACAGCATTTGAAAAGCTATGTATACAAGATATTTATGATATGAAGTTTGATAAAGCAGCTCCTCCTTCTTCTTCTTTCGGCTGCTCCCGTTAGGGGTTGCCACAGCAGATCAACTGTTTCCATTTCTTCCTGTCCTCTGCATCTTGCTCTGTCACACCAACCACCTGCATGTCCTCTCTCACCACATCCATAAACATTATCTTAAGCCTTCCTATTTTCTTGTTACCTGGCAGCTTCATCCTTAGCATCTTTTTACCAATATACTCTGCATCCCTCCTCAGCACATGTCCAAACCAACGTAATCTTGCCTCTCTGGCTTTGTCTCCAAACCTTCCAACCTGGGATGACCCTCTAATATACTTATTCCTAATCCTGTTCATCCTTGTCACACCCAGTGCAAATCTTAACATCTTCAACTCTGCCACGTCAAGTTCTGACTCCTGCCTTTTTGTCAATGCCACTGTCTCCAACCCATATACCATAGCTGGTCTCTCTACCCTCTTGTAGACCTTCCCTTTCACTCTTACTGGTACTCTGTCACAAATCACTCCTGACACTCTTCTCCACCCACTCCATCCTGCCTGTACTCTCTTCTTCACCTCTCTTCCACACTCACCATTACTCTGAACTGTTGATCCCAAGTTCTTAAACTCATTCACCTTTGCCACCTCTACTCCCTGCATCCTCACCATTCCACTATCCTCCCTCTCATTCACACAGATATATTCTGTCTTAGTCCTGCTGACCTTCATTCCTCTTCTCTCTAGAGCATATCTCCACCTCTCCAGGGTCTCCTCCACCTGTTCCCTACTCTCACTACAGATCACAATGTCATCTGCAAACATCATAGTCCATGGGGACTCCTGTCTGATCTCATCTGTCAACCTGTCCATCACCATTGCAAATAAGAAAGGGCTCAGAGCTGATCCTGAATGTAATCCCACCTCCACCTTAAACGCATCTGTCACTCCCACCGCAGACCTCACTGCTGTCACACTACCCTCATACATATCCTGTACCACTCTTATATACTTCTCTGACACTCCCAACTTCCTCATACAATACCACAACTCCTCTCTAGGCACCCCATCATATGCTTTCTCTAAATCCACAAAGACACAATGCAACTCCTTCTGACCTTCTCTAGAAATAGGAAACAGTTTAACTAAAAAAGAGAATGATGCCCTTAAATGTCTTGAAAATAACACGTGCATAGTTATTAGGCCTGCTGATAAGGGTGGACCTATTGTAGCATTGGATAGAGCTTGGTATGTGGACAAGATGGTTGACATGCTGAATGATGAGAAATTTTATGAGAAAATATCTCAAGCGCAGGTTAATAGCATTCTTTTTGATGTGCATATATTGATGCAATGTTTATTGGAACTGAATTTGACAGATAACAAGCTTCTTAGTTATTTGTTTGTGAATAAACCTACAGTTTCATTTATACAAGGATTACCAAAACTACATAAGAACAGTGTGGATCCACCAAGGAGACCTACTGTCTCGGGTAGGAATTGGTGTACCGAATCTGCTTTGATATATATATAGAGAAGCATTTAAGACCTGCGTTGGATAATTTGAAGCATGTATTAAGGGATAGTGAGCATTTTTTGAATGATTTATACAGTTTTGTTTCCAAGAGTACTTGTAAGGATTTTCTGCTTGTTACCATGGACGTAGTTTCTTCATTTACGGTGATACCCAATACTGAAGATATTGCTAGTATTATTTCATTTTTAGAACAATATGCTAGTTATGATTAATTTGTTGGTGAAACTGTTAGAAATTGTGCTTGAACACAATGTCTTTGTGTTTGAGCAGTAGGCATACAAACAATACAATGGCGTAGCTATGGGCACATCCTGTGCCAATAGCTACGCCAATGCAGTCATGGCAATTTGGAAATGGACCATACAGTAGTTACATTCTTTTCTTCAGAAGGTTTGTAGATGACCTTTTTATCTTGTGGGGTGGTGACTTTGGTACCTTTTTAAAATTTCAATATTTTGTTAATGCAAGTACACCTTTTTAAAATTTACATTCAAATCAGCACTCCATGAAATTGAGTTTTTGGATGTGGTGGTTTCAAGGAAAGATGATGCAGAGCTTTTTACTAAGCTCCACAGGAAAGAATGTTATGTGAAGCATCTGTTGCACAGAGACAGTTCACATCCTCCTTATGTTTTCAAAAACGTAGTACGTAACCAAATTTATAGAGCATCGAGGTTGAATGTTAGGGAGGAGGACTTTCAGACACAGGTAGATGTAGCTGTTGACAATTTGAGAGAGAGGATATAATAAACATTTTATTTCTGCAAATGTTAATAAGGTAGTAGTAATGAGGCATGCTCAGGCCAAACCCTATTTTTCGGATGGGAGGGTCAAGGCAGATAAGAAGAAAGGCAGTTATGGCAGAGATATGAAATTAAGAATTCCCCTAAATTATACCAATGATGTCTCTCAATATGTAGACATCATTAAGAAGCATTGGCAGGTTTTACTTACTGATCCTGAGATAGCAAGGCTTATTGATGATGAACCTAAAATCTAGTTTAGGAATAGCAAATCTTTAAAAAGAAGACTATGCTATCCGAGGGAAACTCTAATTCACAACAGTGACTTTGGTACTAGACCATGTGGCCACTGTAATTTTTGTGTATATATTGACACCAGTGCTGAATTTTACCATCCTGACCAGAAGAAAACTTATATGTTCAAAGTACACGCTACATGTTATACCAAGCATGTTGTCTATCTTGCCTACAGTGGGAAATGTATGAAGTTCTATATTGGCAAAACCAATAGAACTCTTAAAGAACATATTAGAGGACATATATAAGTAGACAGAATAAGGTTAATGCACTTGCTAAGCATGTTATCAGCACTGATTCTACGCATGTGTTTAAGTTCTTGGTTATTGGTAGAATAGTAGAGAGTGTTAGGCTAGGTGATGTGCAATAAAACTGAAGATCTGGAGTCTACAGGGTTGAGAGGATGGCCTAATGATTAAGGTCTTTGCCTTATAAACACAAGGTGCAGGGTTTGAGTCTCACAAGGGATAATTGGCTAGGCTTAAAATGGCTCGCAAGGGCAGTTAGCTTAGTACTAACCTATGAACCTACATGGATTGTCAGGATGAGAGGTGATTCAGGGCATGGCCTCATTGAGTCTGTACCCCTTGCTTAAAAGTAGACCTCTTAGGAGATAATATGGCTTTTGCCAGTCAAGTATGGGTTTGTTTTAATTCTAATTGATGTTTTTATGCAATATTAAAAATAAAAAAAATTGTATATTTATATGTGTTGGTGAGATGTATGTAATATATTTTAAAATTTTGATTGGAGTGTATCAGGTGACTGTGATTTTAATGCTATTTAAGAGCTGTGTTTTATTGTGCAGTTCATACACCTGAAGAAGCTATTGTAGTGAAAGCACTTGTGTTTGTGCACATATAGTAAAGTTTCTGAACTGGATACTGCGGTCGTGTCTCTTGTCAGTTTCTTTCTGGATTTATGGACTCTTGTTTTTTACTGACATAGAACTTGAGCCTCTGTTATTGGTAACTTTTTTGTTTTTCTTCTAATGTATTCCTTACTAAGTTCTATTCACATTTGTTCATGCTTTATTGTTGATCTTTCATCAATTCCCAAATATTTATGCACTCCCTCTTGCTCCAATTCTTTTATATCACATTATTGTCCCAAGCTGATGTTTTCCTGGTGCTGCAGTTTTCCTGCTTTAAAGGTTGCTTTTGTACACTTATCAAGACAGAATGACATTCTTATATCATCTGAAAAAGTTTTGACAACCTGCAGCTGTGCTTTCAGTTTCTCATCAGATGAGCTGTACAGTTTTAAATCATCGACAAAGAGAAGGCAAGAAGTCTTTACACTTTGTTGATTTCTAGGAACAAAATTGTAGCCATGGCCTAAGCTGTTAAGTAAACAGCTTAATGGGTTAATGGCAAGGCAGAATAGCAATGGTGACAGAGAGTCACCCTGAAATATCCCCCTTTGAATTTTTATCCATGGGATAATAATCTGTCCTTTATCATGGCTTAATTGCAAAGTGGTCTGCCACTGTTTCATGGTCACTGTAATGTATTCAATCAGTATAGGGTGTATGTTATACATTTTTAAGCACTCTTTTATCCACGAATGTGGGATAATATCAAATGCTTTTCTGTAATCAATCCATGCCATACTTAAATTCTTCCCCTTTTTACAGTTCTCCAGTATGACTTTATTTAACAAATGATCCTTTCTTCCATATGACTTTCTTTTATTGCCCTTTTGTTCTACTGCCATAATTGAGTTTTCTTCTAAATGACTATAAACTCTGTCAGCATCAATTCCCATGTATAGTTTATACGTCGTCGGAAGACAAGTTATTGGTCTATAATTTTTAGGGTAGCTTGCAGGTTGACTCTTTAAGTAGGAGCATTGTTTTGCCTGTTAGCCAGGTTGGTATGCATATAAATAGTTCTTACTCATGGCTAAATCTTCGTGTAAAGATGTTAATACTTTTAACCAAAAGTAAGGTACTGCATCTGGGCCTGGGGTTTTACATTTAGAGGCTTTTCTTAACTTTGTTTCAATCTCTCTGGCTGTTACTTCATCCCATTTCATATCCTAAACTTTTTATTCTTTCTTTTACTTCTTCTGTCCATTTAGCATCTTTGTTATTTTCTACAGGATCTTCATAGATACTTCTCTAAAATGTATCTATTTCCTCTTTTTGGCGGTCTTTCAGTTCCTTTTACCTTGTTTCCCAATTCTCTATAAAACTTTTTTGGGTCATCAATAAATTGCTTATTTTGTACTTTTACTTTATATTTATCTGTGTATCTTCTAAGTTTTTCTGCCTGTGCAGAAATTTTAAGTTTATTTGCGATAGTGCATGATAGATCCTGGTCTGTTCTAATACTGCGCATTGCTTTTATCACATCTATCTTTCTACTCCCTCTTCTATAGTCTTCTAACAGTGACACTTCTTGTTTTAATTGCTTTATAATTTTCTCTATTTGATATTTCCATGAAGATATTCGATTTCTCCCCTTCCTTTCCCTCTCTACCCTGTGTTCATGAGGTAGAACTTTATCAGTTATTAATTTAGTAGCACAGTAATATATCCTGTTTACTTCTGTTATATCACATGGATCTCTATGGACAGTTCTAATTACTGCATTCATTTGTTTTATTGACCTTCTGCAGTCTGTTTCTCTCATTGATCTTAATATATCTATCCATGTCTATTAAATCAAGCAACTCTTCTCTTTGCTCATTTTTTTCCCAAATGAGGGCACATCCCTTGTTTTCCATTTCCTGTAAGCATTCTGTAGAAAGTTCTATAACATCTTCCTGTGGCACCTTCTCTTCAGTTTCATCCTGTGCCATCTGTTGTTCTGTCATATGGGAACTCTCTGGCCTATCACTAATCAACATTGACTGCATCATGGTTTCCACCGTTTCCTGTTCCTTTCCTTGCTGTCTAGCTTCAAGTGAACATTTATACTTGTTTCCTGGGGAAGGCTCCAAAATATCTTGATATGGTACCTGACCAGTTGCTTCCTGTTCCACTGGTGTCCCCTTAATTTGGATATCCATTGCTCTATCCTGTTGTGTTGCTTTCAGCATTTGATTTTCTACACTGAATCCTTCACTTTGCAGGTACTCCATAACCTCAGTTTCTATTTGTTTAACTTCTCCATTACTAATCTCCTTTTCTGCTTTTCCTCTTTGTATTCTTATTTTTGGTATTGTAAAGTTTTCTGCGTCTAGATTCCTTTGCCTGTATTTCTCTTCAAATATCTTTGGTGCTGCCTTCTTTATATTGATTAATTTGGCTTTCTCCGTTGTATCTCTCCTTATTATCGGTCTCCTTATTAACCGGTCTATCTCTGAAGCCTCTATTCCCACAATCTGGAAAATCTCCTATATCATCCCTCTCCACAAAGGAGGACCCTCTACTGACACATCTAATTATAGACCCATTGCAATATTGTCCCCCCTATCCAAAATTATGGAACGCTGCATCCACAAACAACTTATTACCCACCTTATCCAAAATAATCTCCTATCTAACTCCCAACACGGCTTTCGCCCACATCATAGCACTACTACTGCTCTCCTCTCCTTTGTTGATTCAATCAACCTCAACCGGAATAACAAATTAATATCCTCTGCACTCTTTCTAGACCTATCGAAAGCCTTCGATATGGTCAACCACAAACAACTACTCCACACACTGGAAACCTTCAGTCTTAGCAAATCCACCATAAGTTGGTTCAACGCCTACCTCTCTGGTAGAAAACAAGCGGTACAGTGGCAAAACATGATTTCAGACCTACTCCCCACCAACATCGGTGTCCCCCAAGGATCTATTCTCGGTCCCCTTCTTTTCTCTCTCTTCATTAACGGTCTACACTCTGTCCTTCCCAAAACCACCTGCATCCAATATGCAGATGATTCCACCCTAATCTGTTCCGATGATTCTCTCACCAATCTCCAGGCTACTACCCAAATCTGCTTTTCATTAGTCGAAAAATGGTTCTCAGACTTAAAACTCCTACTCAATCCAACCAAAACCAAATTACTTCTATTCTTCCCTACTCCAACAACTACTCACAGTCTTCAATCCCCCAACACCCACACCCCAACCTTCGTTGTGTCTGCTAACAATGGTACCAAAATCTTTCCAGTCACCCACACCAAACTACTTGGGATGACAATAGACCACAAACTTAGATTTGACATGCATGTGAACCTGACCATTAAATCACTCAACAAGAAACTTGGGTCCATGTACAGAATTAAGAAATTCTTAACCCCACACACCAAACTAACCATCGCCCGAACTCATCTCCTCTCCACCCTCCTCTATGCCTCCCCCATATTCTCCTTCCTTCACAAAAAAGAGCTTAATAAACTATCCACTGCCTATCACCACATAGCTAGATTTATCACAGGAATGCCCTAGCACCACCACTGCCTAAATCTAAGAACACTAGGATGGCTAGAACTGCCCAATGTTCTTAAACTCACCCAGATTACTGAGGCATTCAAAATCATTAAACATCCCGATAAAACTCCCTCACTGAATAACATTCTTACCCCCTATTCTAATCTTTCATCCCTCAGGTCATCCAAAAGTATTCAAGTATTGACCATCAAACCTAACAACTTGGGAGGGGAAGCTCTTTATGCCAATTCTATTGGCAAAACTTGGAATGCCCTCCCAAGCAACCTTAGACTAATGACCACTCTGCACCAATTTAAAACTCACCTCCGAGCTTTACTAAAAACACAATGGCTTTGCCCATGCCCTAATCCCGACTAATAGCGCATGCCCTCGACCCCAAATAGCCTAGCCTAGCCCCCATGCAACCCAAATACTAAAGGGTCCACCCTGTATCCATAACTATCCATCTCACTAACTCCTATTTTTATCTAGGATTATATTTTTGTATTACTTATTGTTTTGAAATGTCTTCTTAAGTCATGTTAACCTACTAACGTCTATTGTATTGTCAGTATATGTACTCATGTACCTATGTACTTTGGAGCTTTTCTCCCCGGGCCTCCAATGAAAACGGATATGTATCCAGCTGGACTAACCCGGTCAACAAATGTAAAATAAATAATAATAAATAAATAAATAAATATTGCACCGTATCAAATCTCTCTTTCTTTCCCATGTCCATATTTCTTTTTTATACCTTTCAAATATCTCTAGGTTTTGTTGTTTATATTTTCACACCTCCTCAGATGCTTCTTTTTCCAAACAGTTCAAAGTTTCTTGATCTATATACCGTTTTTCACAAATCTGTTATATTTATATTGGTTAGTTTTGCTTTCTCCTTTGCATAAATATTACACCACATTAAATCTCTTTTTCTTTCCCATGTCCATATTTCTTCTTTGGATGTCTCCTGATCTTCCTGTTTCTCCTTGCTTTGGGGACTCACTAAATCATGCTGTGATGTAACCTGTGTTAAACCTTCTACATCAAATATTTCACTTTGGAGGCACTCCATAACTTCAGCCTCTATTTTTTTAATTTCTACTTTACTAATCTTCTTTTCTATGTTCCATCTTTGTAATATTGCTTTTTTATTGTGAAATTTTCCATATCTGGATGCCTTTGCCTATATTTCTCTTCGAATATCTTTGGGGCTGCCTTCTTTATATTGATTAATTTGGCTTTCTCCTATGTATAAATATTGCACCGTATCAAATCTCTCTTTCTTTCCCATGTCCATATTTCTTTTTTATACCTTTCAAATATCTCAAGGTTTTGTTGTTTATATTTTCACACCTCCTCAGATGCTTCTTTTTCCAAACAGATAAAAGTTTCTTGATCCATATACCGTTTTTCACAAATATGTTATATTAATGAATGCAAATTTTCATTTGAAGCTTCTGACAGTTTTTCTTGCGGAAGTATTTTTCTTTCCTCTAATTCTTCTCTTAATCATTTTGTATATCTTATGTCTGGAAATTCTGGGCTTTTTACATAATAGTAACAATACATAATTTCTTTCTTATCCTCAATAGTCCACTCTGTCTTCTTTATGGCTCTTCTTTGGCCTATCAGTTTTTGTGATTTTTGTGGACTGCTACTTCCTTTTACAACAAGGGGACCGTCCTCTTCCTGGGCCTGGCCTGGCCCCATTGTAGGAATGTTTCCATATTATGAGGATTCTACACTGTCATTTTTCCTAGTCCTGTCACCAGTGCGTCTACCAGGATTGGGCACTTTTTTATCCTGGGTCTTGTGCACCCAGCTATCTCTTTTAATTTTTGACTTGCTTCTGTCCATGATATATGCTATATAAATATAATCTATATATCAGTGTCGCCTTGGTGAGCTTTTGTAAAAATGGGGTCCACCTCGTGAAGGTACTCACCAAGACTTGAGGATGAATTCAGTTTCAGCACTACTACTCTCCTTTGCTTGCTGACTTTTCATCTCTCCATTCGGACCCCTAGAAAGGATTGATATGATGAAGAAAAGGTCAACTCCCCTCCATCCTTCCTGTTGATGATCCCAGGGGTGATGCACTGCACCCATTTTCTTCTCCTTTGAGAGATTGCTGAATGCATGTCAACTCTCTTCAAGCCTTCTTTGTGATACCTTTATTAGTGGACATACTTCAGGATGCCACCTCAGTTGTGTGAGAGAATTCTGAGGCAATAGCCTTTTAATAAAAGAACAGAATACAGTGACATTGAGTCTTAGCAGTCTTGCAGTATACATAAGTATTTATTTATATATTGATAGATTTATCGGGTAGAAGAGTTAAATTGGGCAGAGTAGAAGAGTTAAATTGGGCAGAGCCTTTTTTCTGTAGAGACCCATGAAGAAGAGCTCTACAAAAAAGTTGCAGATAGAACTATTAAATATTATATAATATTATAATTTGATAATATAGGGTGACTACAGAAATGAAAACAGTTGAGCTTTTAGTAAGTACATGACTAGGTCACAAAGCAGGCAACCTATGCATGGGATCAGCCATCACTGAAGACAATATACAATACAAGGTACATTGTGGGGAGCATTACAAGTCCTCAGTATTCTAAGTACAGGAAGAGAGCAAGAGTTGATTGGGTCATAATAAACAAATTACTACAAGTCATACACTGTAATAATTCAATTTTGTATCCAGTGAAGGAGAGATGTACAGATATATGGGGTATTACTGAGGCTTTGTAAGTCATAACTGCAAGAAGAAACACATTTGGTACATCATGCAGATTTATGCATAAATTTCATAGAGGTAGAGTAATGATATGAGAAAAAATAAGTAATTGTGGTGGTGACTTACTGTTAATAGAAGAATGGTGAGGGCATAACCAAGTTAACAGGAAGTGATTCCTTAGAGTAGACTTGAATATGAGGGAATGGGAATTAGTGATGTTCCTATGTTTGGTGGGGAGGTTATTCCAGGTTTTAAACACCATGACAGAAAAAAAATGTGAGCCTCTGTGTTGGTTATTGGAGTGCAGTGGCTTTGTGAGGAATTTATTAGACAATTGGAGGGAGCAATGGGGATGGTACGATTCTATGAGTGAAGTGAAGGAAGGAAATTTTTCTGGGTGGGAAAGAGAATGTAATAACAGTTAAGTGTTGACCACATCAACAGGCTCTGACACTGTCATCTGCTAGTACTTCTAGTGGCACATAGCTTCCAAAGATACTAAGGAGACCATTTTGGAATCCCTCTATAAGGGGTCCCTGCAGTTTGGTCTGAAAGTCAATGAGCATCTCAAAATAAATGGCAGACCCTGTCAACAGTAGGTGTAACGTTTTGCCCTCCACAGGATACCTTTTTAGAATACTGAGGAACCAGCCTTGGTAGGGATTCTGGTGTGACTCACAGCAGCAGCACCAGTAGGATTGCATTGGGAAGAGACAGTCCCCCCAAATTTGGATTCCAGCAAGGTTGCAGGCCCACAGGTCAAGGTTAACTGATGGCCCCAGGAGTCCATGGTAAGCCTCAGCCTGGATTGCAGCAGCCTTGACTCCTTGTCAACTGTTGCATTACCTTTGCTAATGCCTCAGCCCATCAACAGGTAAGTAGCAAGGAAGGAGTTGCAGAAACTTCTTGAAAAGAGATACGTCTCAATCAGAAATGCTTAGGATGTTTTCCAGATTCTTTTTGATGCCCAGGAAAACCAAACACTTCAGGCTGGTTCTGGATCTCAGTAGCCATAAATACATTTATTACTAAATAAATGTTTCAGTTGGTCATGGTGCAGTCTAGTCTACTATGTCTATCAAAAAGAAACCAAATGTACTGTTTGGACATCCAACATGTCTACATCCATAAAAACACTGCAAGAGAGTCACAGAAGTTTCTATACTTCCAGTTGCTGTCAAATTTAGATGTTTCCACTTGGTCTCAACCTTACAGCTGCAACAAAGGATATTCTTCTCCAGCCAAAGACATTTCTGCTAAATGTGTTCTTTTTTCTTATAGTTGCTGTGAACCATGCAAAGCATCTCCTCTTCAAGGCACAAATGTCTTCATTGGATGCTAGCTAAATACATTTTTCCACCCCCCTTTTTTGCCACAGGGCAGGGTCATGTCCTTCCAGCCAGCAGTATCACTCACAAAATCCTTACAAACAGTTCTAGCAGAATCATGTCTCAAGCCCATGGCTAACAGGACAAAATCAGTTTTCTTGACCATTATCCATGCCCCAGATAAGAGTCCTCCAGTGCGCTGGGTTGTTCAGTGATCACAGCATTCTGACTATTCTTCATCCCATTTGGATATCCAGGGCATGTTACTCAAGCCTATCCCAGTGGCAGGATCAGAAAACTGATATGAAACCTTCTCTACTTTCAGATTCATCAGGTTACTATTACCACATGAATTAGCCTGCCCTGGAGTGACCAGAGAATTTATACATCCTTGTTTGCACATCAACATGATCCAGAAAAAGGCAGTGTGAGTTCTTTCCATTCTGTACAATGATACAGTTGTAGTCTGATACATCAACAAACAAGGGTGACTCTGCTCTTACCTACTGTATTGAAAGACCATGGGGGTATATCAGTGCATCATGTCCCAATGTTTCCTTGTGACAATGCATATTCCTGGGAGGCAAATTCACTGGCAGATAGATTAAACTGTTGTACATTTATGCACCATGAATGGTCTCTCTGCCAAGCTGCAGCAAAGAAAATCTTTACCTTTGGGGATTTCCAGTGTGCAAAATCAGTGATAGTGATAGAAACAAGTGACAGTAAGTGCCAAGACATCAGCAGACTGAATTTCTAAAGCAGATGAAATAGCTATGATGTAATCTGATATAACTCAGCATATCTACACATCAGCTACCAGTATCTTTATGTTGCATGATGATCTGTATGAGAAATGGAAACTTCGGATTAAAAATGCTGATGTATCTCCCTGTGAGCAGAACTGTAGTTAAGCCTGGCAAATCCATTGTGCAACTTCCCTTCATGTCAAAGGTGAAGAAGCCATAAAACACTTAATCTTAGAAAGGAAGAAAACTCAGTTAACATTAATGAAAACATACTTTTTAAGAATGGTGTGAATTGAGGAAACATCTTCCTTATACCACACATTTGTTTTTTTCACTAGAAAAGAAGGAGCTCAAGAATCTGTTGATGTTTATATAACTGAGCTCAATAACAGGGCAGAGGACTGTTAGTTTGGTGATTTATTTAACTAAGTAATAAGAGAATTCTTTGTGGCATTTTGAATGATCAGACCTGAGCGAAATTACTGCAACAGTCTTATTTAATACTAGAAAAAACAGCTAAGTATGTGAATGGCATTTGAACTAATTTAGATATAAAAAAGCATCATAAATAATCTAAAGCACATAATATAAATGCAAACACTGATTTATCTTCCAAAGAGAATTCTGATTCTTATAAACATTCAAACCAAAAGGTAAAAACTGCAGGACAGACCTAGGCAAGAAGCAAAGTAAATAACCTGTTTGTGATGTAGCTAGATGTTTCAGGAAGGAATTGATGAGAACAGTCAGATAAAAATGTTTTAGCCATACACTAACAACTGAGTAGCAAAACCTCCATTTCTGAATCTAATTTATTGAACATAGCATGTTGCATAGCGCATTATAGATGTCTTTTGCTAGATTGGAATTTTGAATCTATAATTTAATAAACATGTACAAAGCAATTAATTGCATAATCAAGTAAAACTGCAGTAGATAAATTATACTTTCAGTGTATCGATAATACTTGTATCATTTGCACTATGTGGGCTGCTAATTACTGCATGCACTGCAGTTAACATTGTACTTTACTTGCACTTATTTGAATCAGAAATTATATTTATACTTAACTTTTTATCATCAGGTTATATTCTAATTCTATAAATCAGTAACTAAACATCCTGGATTAACAAGTCATCCTTGGGTAACTTTTTTTGCTGTAATCCCTTTCTGTTTCACATGAAACACCTTACTTTTAATGTACATTTGGTTGACATGAGTGGTATGAGTGACATATGAAAACCACCTTGCATCACTGACATTGTTGCACTCTACCTTTGGGTAATAATTATGACATACGGGCTACCTAATTGGTCATGGTTTACGTGAAAAGTCATTAAAACTGGTGATTTGCAAATTATGTGTAAAACAGGTACTGTTTGCATAACAGTACTGACTATGTATGAAGTAACAATTTGCAGGATAGTAGAAGCATTTTATGACACAAAGTATTTCTTACTAAGAGGTATTTGCAAACTGATATATCAAACATGTGTAATGCAACTGTTTCCCCATGTACTTATTATCATTATTAAAGATTCACTGGATGGAGGACCTCCTAGTCCCTGTACTATCTTTATTAACACTAGACACATGTATATAACTGTTGTGATGTTCCAAAACAAGACCATATTTTCTGTTTTAATGGTTGCCAACTGCCATGTAAATGATATTCTGTGTACTTCCCTTACCAATGGCACTGTTATTAATTCAATGTTTACTTTACTATATTTATTGTGGTCATGACAGGTATAACTATATATGCACAGTATTAAATGATGTAATACCAAACAAAAATCAATTCCCATGTCAACCTATACCACCCCTACAATCTAATGATCACTTTTTTTTTTTACAACATAATGCCACTTCAGTAGCATAACAGATAACACATTGCATGTGATATCACTAAAGGTAAATATTTTTCTCAACTGCACAAACAATGCTAATTTTGTATCTTTAGAGACCTGGCAATTGATAATCAAATGTAAGTTTTATTAAAGCTGAACTTCACTTTGATCTTTTACATAGGCAGGTTTAATTGTCATCAATTAGCTGTGCAATTTACCGTAGCAGGGCTAACCATCCAGCGGTGTGAACATTGGATCAAGATTGTAGAACAGTGTGCTATGCTATGCTTTCTGTACCTTATCAGCCACTGTAGTTTAAAGAACTTTCCAGGTTAGGGCCAGAATTAAACTAACTAACTATACTGAGCATGTGTTACAAGTAAAATGCAAAATGTGCATGCAGAAGCAGCTATGTCATTGTCAGTTGTACATTAAACTATCTGTTAAATTGCCATCATGCCGTGATTCGTCATTCAACATAAATACTGGTCACTATTGATGTGACACACCAACCTCATGTGCACAAATGGTGAAAAATGGGGTTATGGATAGATAGAGGGATAGAGTTACCTGTAAACTTATTTCTGAAACTGTAACCTAATTGTTTAAAAACAAGGTAGCATCACATTAATGCTAGCCTAAATTAGGATAACATTAATATTATTTTATTTCTGTACATACAACCTAGTGCAGTTTAGAAAGGTCCAAGGTATACTTACATACAGTA